>NC_088236.1:26920350-26960350 GCF_036934945.1 Oncorhynchus masou masou | reverse complement strand
TCTTCAGTAAGGCAGCTCCAAAATGCAGGCATTTCAGCCTAGCTCAGTGAAACCAGCAGAAAATATGGAGCATTGCACCGTGATTGGCTCAGTGTTCTATCAGTCAAGGGGGGACACTTGCTCACCGCCAAGTCTAAGGGGAGAGCTGGAAAATTCTAGCCCCTTGGGTGCTGCCATAGAGTTACATTAGAAGTGCCCATCCAAGAAGGCTCAAGGTCATTGCCCACAGATAAAATAATATAATGTGATTTTACATCTACAGTAGCTTTGATTGGACTGATCATACTTTCAAAATCTTAGCCAGCAGTCATCATCATGAATCATGTCGACAATCTACGAGCAAATCCATTTTAATCTAAAAAGAGAAATAATAAAGAGAAATTATGGATAAAATGTATCGGTGCTCATCTGACATTGGACATAAACATTACTCAACAAGTTGGAAATCGCAAATTCAACAATGAGTGGTTTGGAAGGAATCATCGACAGCGGCTAACGTTAACGGCAAGCATTGCAAAGCAATCACTAGCCTGCTATTCAGTGGAGTGCTGTGTGGTCCCAAATCTGGGATTAAGGGTCTCTTTTCCAAGTTTAAGATGATAAATATTCAACATTGGCCATGCTGTCAATGAAGCAGGATTTGTGCCGCGCTCAAAACAACTCGGAACAAAATCTATTAACGCCAAGATAATGGAATTCATTATGCTACTTGCCATGGCCGTCACAACTGACATTTGGACCAGCGATGTCAGCCCCATGAGCATGCGGTCTGACAGCACAGTGAGTTGACGAGGATTTCATACTGAGGAAAGCCGTATTGCATGCTCAAGAATGTGTTGGTTCTCATATCACTGCTGCCATTTCAATAGCATTTGAGAACATGTTTGAAACTTGCAAACTGAATAGAGAAAAAGCTAATCAACTGCGTCTGCAGCAGACGTGATACCCTCTGTAGCAGACGTGATACCCTCTGTCATGGCATTGAAACACCTGCGAAACAAAATTGCTGACAGTCCGTGGGGTTAAAACTTACAAAAGTACACAAGGCTGTGAACAAGCGAGTCGGTGGCATTCTCTCTGAGCCTCTATACTGTGTCGCCACCATGCTTGATGCTAGGTACAGGGACCGCTACTTCGATGCAGACAAGAAACAGGGTTTACGTGAAGTGTTACAGACACAGCTGGACAAGATGGAAACGGACAGTGAGTGCGCACTGAAGAAGAGGACCCACGGACCGACAGAGCTGAAACTTCACTGCTTGACATGTATGATGAAATCCTGGTTGAATGAAACGACTGAACAAATGAACAACGAAACAGCACAGCAAGTAAGTGAAAGAAATAGGTTTTGATAATGTTTTACTGGTAATGGGGACATACGGATATGCCAACTAAATAACTTGTTGGTCAGTGTGGTGTGCATGTGTAACCTTTATTTCACTAGGCAAGTCAGTTAAGAACAAATTCCTATTTACAATGACGGCCTACCCCGGACGACACTGGGCCAATTGTGTGCCGCCCTATGGGACTCCCAAAATATTGGTATCGGCCAGAAATGTCATATCGGTGCATCCCTACTCAAGACAACTTGGAAGTCAGGAATAAACAAGCTCTGACAGGGAAAATACGTTTTGAACGGTCATCCAACTCTGAATTGTAAATCCGGCCTCTTCCTAGAGCTACGACCTGAAGATCAATAAAGTCATCATGATTTGTTCCCAGTTGTTTTGAAAGCACCATAAATCCAGAGAATGACAGACTGATGACAAAATTTGCCCATGAAAAAGACTGCCGCACCACCTTCCTGTTTAAGTGAGCACAGCACAACAAGGGGGGTCCAAAATGTATTGTATGCTGCTGCATAAATGATGTAATATGAAAGGGAGATAAATATACTGTAGCTAAGAAAGTAATACTAAGTGTATGTTGTGTAGTAAGATGTTAGTAGCCCATGTGCCCCGCCCTAATAATTTGGTCTATTTATCCGCTTGTTGTCCCCTTATACCAACTCCATTTTGCGTACCGCCTCAATAGATCCAGAGATGATGCACTCTCTTTTGCACTCCACACTACACTTTCCCACCTGGACAAAAAGAACACTTACGTGAGAATGCTATTCCTTGACTAGAGCTCAGCGTTCAACAACATAGTGCCCTCAAAGCTCATCACTAAGCTAAGGACCCTGGGACGAAACACCTCCCTCTGCAACTGGATCCTGGACCTCCTGACAGGCCGCCCCCAGGTGGTAAGGGTAGGTAACAGATTTGCCACGTTGATCCTCAACACGGGGTCCCTCAGGGCTGCATGCTCAGTCCCCTCCTGTCTCCCTGTTCACCCATGACCAAGCACAACGCCAACACCATCCTTAAGTTTGCCGACGAGACAACAGCCTGATCACCAATAACGATGAGAGAGCCTATAGGGAGGAGGTCAGAGACCTGGCAGTGTGGTACCAGGATAACAACCTCTCCCTCAATGGGATCGAAACAAAGGAGATTATTGTGGACTACAGGAAAAGGAGGACTGAGCACGCCCCCTTTCTCATCGACAGGGTTGTAATGGAGTAGGTTGAGAGCTTCAAGTTCCTTGGTGTCCACATCATAAAACAAACTATCATGGTCCAAACACACCACGACAGTTGTGAAGAAAGCACGACAACACCTATTCCCCCTCAGGAGACTGAAAAGATTTGGTATGGGTCCTCAAAACGTTATACAGCTGCACCATCGAGAGCATCCTGACTGGTTGCATCACCACCTGGTATGGCAACTGCTCAGCCTCCGACCCAAGGCACTACAGAGGGTAGTGTGTACAGCCCAGTACATCACTGGGGCAAAGCTTCCTGCCATCCAGGACCTCTATACCAGGCAGTGTCAGAGGAAGGCCCCAAACAATTGCCAAAGACTCCAGCCACCCTTGTCATAGAATGTTCTCTCTGCTTCCGCACGGCCAGCAGTTCTGGAGTGCCAAGTCTAGGTCCAAAAGGCTTCTTAACAGCTTCAACCCCCAAGCCATAAGACTCCTGAACAGCTAATCAAATGGCTACCCGAACTATTTGCATTTCTTCCCCACCCTCATTTTTACACTGCTGCTACTCTGTTTATTATCCATGCATAGTCACTTTACCTCTACCTACATGTACAGTACCAGTCAAACTTTTGGACACACCTACTCATTCAAGGGTTTTTCTTTATTTGTACAATGTTCTACGTCAAAACTATGAAATAACACATGGATTCATGAAGTAAACAAAAAAGTGTTAAATCTAAATATAAAATGTATTTGAGATTCTTCAAAGTAGCCACCCTTTGCCTTGAGAGTTTTGCACACTCTTGGCATTCTCTCAACCAACTTCTCCTTGAATGCTTTTCCAACAGTCTTGAAGGAGTTCCCACATATGCTGAGCACTTGTTGGTGTCACGTGTTCTCCCTCTCCGGCCTCGAGGTCACCAGGCTGCTCGTTATGGCGCACACCTGTCACCATCGTTACGTGCACCTGTGCGTCAGACTCACCTGGACTCCACTTTCCTGATTACCCTCACCAAATATATGTCACTCCCTTTGGTTCTTTCCCCAGGCGTTATTGTTTCTGTTCTGTGCGTTGTTCGTGTTTCTTATTTTTGTATTATGTTGTGTTTATTTATTAAAAACACTCACTCCCTGAATTTGCTTCCTGACTCTCAGCGCACATCATTACAGTTGGCTGCTTTTCCTTCACTCTGCGGTCCAACTCATCCCAAACCATCTCAATTGGGTTGAGGTCGGGTGATTGTGGAGGCCAGGTCATTTTATGCAGCACTCCATCACTCTCCTTCTTGGTCAAATAGCACTTACACAGCCTGGAGGTGTGTTGGGTCATTGTCCTGTTGAAAAACAAATGATAGTCCCACTAAGCGCAAACCAAATGGGAAGGAGTATCGCTGCAGAATGCTGTGGTAGCCATGCTGGTTAAGTGTGCCTTGAATTCTAAATAAATCACTTACAGCGTCACCAGCCATGCACCCCCGCACCACTCCTCCTCCTCCATGCTTCACAGTAGGAACTAAACATGTAGAGATCATACGTTCACCTACTCTGCGTCTCACAAAGACACGGCAGTTGGAACCAAAAATCTCAAATTTGAACTCATCAGACCAAAGGACAGATTTCCACCGGTCTAATGTCCATTGCTCGTGTTTCTTGGCCCAAGCAAGTCTCCTCTTCTTATTGGTGTCCTTTCGTCGTGGTTTCTTTGCAGCATTTCGACCATGAAGGCTTGATTCATGCAGTCTCCTCTAAACAGTTGATGTTGAGATATGTCTGTTATTTGCTCTCTGAAGCATTTATTTGGGCTGCAATTTCTGAGGCTGGTATCCGTAATGAACTTATCCTCTGCAGCAGAGGCATCTCTGGTTTTTCCTTTCCTGTGGCGGTCCTCATGAGAGCCAGTTTCATCATAGCGCTTGATGGTTTTTGCAACTGCACTTGTAGAAACTTTCAAAGTTCTAAAATATATTTTCATTTGTTTAACACTTTTTTGGTTACCATATGATTCCATGTGTTATTTAATAGTTTTTATGTCTTCACTATTATTCTACAACGTAGAAAATAGTATAAATAATGAAAAACGTTAGAATGAGTAGGTGTGTCCAAATTTTGACTGGTACTGTACATATTATGCCCCAAAGAACTTGGGCTGTTCTGGAGGCAAAGGGGGTTCCCGGTACAAGATGTGTGTATCTAATAAACTGTCCAGTGCGTGTATAACTACGCCGTAATATTATAATGTAGCTAATCATTACTATCAAAATGTAAGTAAATACCAAGTAACTACCATGTGTGTGCGTGGGGGGGTACCTGTAGATAGATTGCTGCTTCCTGGTAGTTCATCTCCCAGCTTTGTTGAAGTGAGGCATTGTGTGATCTGTAGTTTGGTGGTGGCCCCGGTGTTGGTATCACCTGGTTATTCACGATGTCATACCCCCCTCCTCCATCTACACAGTAGAAAAAAACAACATTAATACAAATTTGTAAAGAGCCTCCAAAACCTGACAGAGTCATTTAGTGGTTTCGTTCACTGTACTGCATTTTCACAACATATTCCCCCCACACATACTTTTCGGAGACTAAGAATTGATTCCCATTGAAAATCCTATTTTCCCTAACGCTAACCTAGAATAGCCAAGTGGGAACTGGCAAAATGTCCTCACTTCACTGAATTTGAGTTGATTTAGTATTCTTGTGAGGGCTTCTGGTACTCACAAGTATAGTGAAGTGTACACAGACACACACACCCACCCATGCAGTCTAGCTCGTTGCAGAATGAGGAGATGAGGGCTGGACTCTGCTCCAGGGTCAACTCTACACTGTTGTCATGGATACCAGCAGTCTCCACCAGCACGGACGAACACTCCATGTCTCTAATGGCCTCCAGTGGTCCAGGACTGTGAGTGTTTGTTCAGGTATGTGTGTTTGAACGTGGTCCCCTATTGAACGTGTGTGTGTGTGTGTGTGTGTGTGTCATTCACAGTCCACAGGTCCAGCGTTCACACACCTCCAAGGACACTCAGGGGCTAACATGCTACTGCATGTCCTTCAAGTTCTAGACAGGAAGTGAGGTCACCTCCTGATGGTGAGAGACACCAGACTGAGAATGAAGAACATCCTAGTTAGATCAGTGTGATGTCTGGTCTGGCTGTATAGAGCCTTAGCAGGCTGAGGGGAAACTAAGCTATGGTCTTCAACTTACCCTAAGTACTTACAATGACTTCAGTCTCTGACACCATGATAGATATAATCTTTAAATCAACCCAACTCATCTTTTAATCCAACTAAGTCATACTTGCTAAAGATAATATACATCCAGTTCACCACTGACCATTAAAAGACTTATCTATAAACAGATTTTAAAAGTTCCTCATAAAATCAAGCAGTAAAAATAAAATCTTAGTAGATGCGTCTCCGTCCACTCCTTAGGAATTACAGACAGACATCTGTGATCACTGGATCTGAGTGCCAGTCAATCAGTCAGCCGGATCCTGCACATGGAGGCCTCTGCTGGTGCTCTGACATTAGCGTGTTCTGAGCTCAGTCTGCTGCTGTGTAGAGATCAGACTCCAGTTTAGTGATAATCCTAGGTGAGGCTCCTGTTCTCTCAGGCCTCTGAAGTGGCCTAGAATCTGCTGTTGTCCTGACAGCACTGTGTCTGTGGGTAAAGTCCGAGCCACTCATTTGTTTTTCAGACAAAATAAAATGTTGGAGCTCCTGTCAACAACTCACTGCCTATGGATCCCCAGGCCCATACAAACACACACAGGGCAGTCCTGGTCAGTCCTCCGGGCTAACAGGAAAATATTACAGAAATCCTCTTTCCTCCATGGTGGCTCCTCCAAGCGGCCTAAATCACAAGAACAAAGTCAGCAGCTGAATCATGTGCTGTCGTGCGCCAGAGTCTGAGTGAAGGTCTGCTCCAGACTGTTTTAGAGCAGGCCTTCCTTTGCTGGGTCCTGCTCTCCACCACCTGTGGAACAATCTTTGCCTCCCCTTCTTCTCCCAGGCCTCAGGGAAGTCACTGCTCTGCCCGCTCCAGATATCCTGGAAAAACACCCGTACTTTTCCTGTCCACTTCCAAAGGAGGGGAAACCGAGAGCTGACACACACACACACACAGGGCCAGGGGGGCTTAGAAAGACACACACTGCCCTGCGTGTGCTTAGGGAGGGGGCAGCGTGGTGCAGGGGGCCACTCACAGAGGTATCTGCTTCTCTGCTGAGGCTGCAGTTTCCAGCATGTATGTGAGAGGCAGTTTGCAGTGTGTGAGAGGTACAAAGGCTACAGGATTACTGAAGTGGAGACACACGACACACACGTGATCTCTGGGTTATGGGGAGACCTCTTTCTTTTAATTTAAAGCGAAAGAGCAGTGAGCCAGCGCTCCCCAACTACCATACCCGCTAACAACAAAACCTCCCTCCGCCAAACCCTAACGTCAGCCTGCAGAGGAGCTGCCCCTCTGGTGAGTCTTTATGGAAGGGTTACACCCTCTTATCTTCAACTACAGTACCTGTTAAAGTAGAAGATACATTTGTTTCTGTACTCCTTTGTTCATTCATTTTTCCACATTGGATTCATTTGGCAGTGGTTCTTTGCAGAAATTGTTTGGTGTGGTCATAAGAAAAAGTATCACGTGATCAATTGATACATCTTTTGAACAGATTATATAGGCTTTTTTTATTGTCCCACTTAGAGAAATGCATAAAATCTTAACATGAATTCCTAAAAGCTGTTCTTTCTAGTTTGAGTAATTTAAAAACAGACTTCCATAGTACCCAATTCACTCATAACCTACTCATCATAAACTACTAGACCAGTAAACAAAGAATAATTAAGTAATAAAAAGTCCTTGAAGTTCAGAAAGTTCAGGACATTTGTAAACACTTATTGAGTCATCATGATAGTGGAGTTATCTATGTCAATAAACAACAAACAAACCCCAAAAAGGGCAGGTCACCAAGACAATAAACTCACGTTTTTTCTGCAGGCCTAATCTGATCTATGCGGAACATTAGAAAGAATAGAATAGAATTAGATGGCCTAACGGAAAAGTACGCAAATTGGCTAATGAGCATCATTATGATGACTCCACAAAAATTACAAACCGATCAAAGACAAAACCTAAAAAGTATGATACCCATTATGAAGAGGCTGTGTTAAATGCAATTTCAATGTCATTGGCTGCAGCCACTCTTGTTATCAAGCTAGATGGGTCAGCTATCCTTGCTAGCTACCTACGCAGTAAAATGGGGATGTCAACAAAAACTTACTCTCGTCTCCCCTCTCTGTCTCCTCACTCAACAGACCGCTGTTCGCATCATCCCAGGTCAGGATGAGGGGCACGTCATCGTCGGTATCCTCCATTCTCTCGGCCGTAAGATCAAATCCACAGAGGAAAACAATTTAGTTAACTAGTAAAACTACAAAAAGTCCCAGCTAGCTACCGTTAGTTAGTATCTGATAATTCCTTCTAGCTATGCTAGCCTTAGTTACTGGCTAACGCTATGGTCAAAATATACACGCCATACCAAGTTAGCTAGCTTCTGTCTTTTAGCTAGCTATCATCTTCAGATAACGTTAGCATACTGTCACATTTAGCTAACTGGATAACTAACTTTCCAGGTAACTAACGTTAACTCCACTAAATTAGTTAAGAGTGCTTCCCATTAACGAAAAGCACCAGATTGACGACTGTTGATGGAGTTATGTAAACCATGACACTTAAGCATTGTATTGGCACCACCATCGACTAAGTTTCGCATCCAAAGTCAAACTAAATATTAAATATTTTTAAATAATCTCCAAATACTAATTTATGCAAGCTGCGTCTTGTCAGCAACACTAAAAAAAGTACTTCCGGTTCACGGAATTTCTGAAATGCTCAAATTAAAAGTCCCCCGTGTGAGGTAGTGAACATGATTAATAAGGGTTTCATGTAGAGAAATCTGACCTCCCTGGATGGACCTCCCTTAAGCAAAATATATTTGACCAAAACCCTCCCTATCATTAGTCACTTTAAATAACGCCACTTTATTAAAGTTTATATATCCTACATCACTCATCTCATATGTATATACTGCTCTATACCATCTACTGCATCTTGCCTATGCCGCACGGCCATCGCTCATATATTTATATGTGCATATTCTTATTCATCCCTTACATTTGTGTGTATAAGGCAGTTGTTGTGAATTTGTTAGATTACTTGTTAGATATTACTGCATTGTCGGAACTAGAAGCACAAGCATTTCGCTACACTCGCATTAACATCTGCTAACCATGTGTATGTGACAAATAACATTTTATTTGAACGCCTGAATTTTTTGTTGTTGATAATAATACAAACAAAGTCCATGGCAAGTGTTTCCCTAAAAGCGGTCTGGGTTGAAACATATTCTATTGTACATCAAGTCAATAGCTTAATTAGGCTAATTGGTAGTGACATAATTAGATTACTTCCCAAGCAAAGTCAGCCTCTGAATGTCAAAGAAACGAAACAATGATATCCCCATATGCGTCTGAGTCACTTATTTTACAGCATAAAGCGCTGTTATAGATCACTTTATAAAATCGGATCCGTTTTATTTTCTTCAAAATCTTAAACTAGGCCTGTGCTTTTTGCCATTTTCTTTAATAAAATATAGACCTGTGGCATACCCTCTCACCCCCCTCAATTTGAGTCTTGGTTTGAACTTAACAACTCTTCACTGAAATGAAGGATGTCTACTTGATGATGACCACTTTCAGCACCATGAGCTGTCCAATTCGATTGATTTTGCCGCAGCTGCTACTTCACATTTCAGCACCACAATGTAAATTACTCGAATCTGGTTTATTGTTAGGCCAATAACTTCAATAAATACATCATGGGCAAGAAGCATATTGTTTTTAGTAATATCGTTTATAGTAGTAGCAAGCTATCAAATTTGTCCTCCGTTCCTCCTCATCTTCACGCTCTCCTTCTCAAATTGAGCAGAACATAGGCTATAGGCTCGTCCGCACGCAGGACAATACATTATTTTGGGCTAGACCTAATCAACAATTATTTTTGGAAGAAACCTTTGACTCTCCTCCTGAACTGCCACCGTAGCCCTACACAGCACAACAATTGGTTAAGCAGCAGACAAAAAAGTTTTTGATCAACATCCCAGCAGCTATCTTAGAAATATAACTTATGTTCTGTGCTTCTCAAAGCACGCACTTCGTAGCCTATGAGTTATGGATAATTTAATTTGAGACCACGCTAAAGACCAGCCTAAATGCGCACTTGATATTGCATGCCCAGTGGAGAATGAGAGATGGCACAAATCGATATAGCCTACTAAGCAACTCGTAAAAAATGATAAATATTTAAATTTAATCAACTACAAATTACATTGCCCGCCTCTGGACTCGATTTAAAAAAATACATCTATAAACAAAAGTATGTAGACACCCCTTCAAATGAGTGGATTCCTCTATTTCAGCCACACCGTTGCTGACAGGTGTATAAAATCGAATACACAACATTGCAATCTCAATGGAAAAAACATTTGCAGTAGAATGTCCTTACTCAGTGACTTTCAACATGGCACCTTCATAGGATGCCACCTTTCCAACAAGTTAGTTAAAATTCTGCCCTGCTGGAGCTGCCCCGGTCAACTGTAAGTGCTGTTATTGTGAAGTGGAAAAATCTAGGAGCAACAAAGGCTCAGCGCAAAACAATGTCTGTCCTCGGTTGCAGCACTCACTGCCAAGTTCCAAACTGCTTCTGGAAGCAACTTCAGCACAATAACTGTTCCTCAGGGCCTTCATGAAATGGCTTTCCATGGCCGAGCAGCCGCAGATTCCCATGCACAATTCCAAGCATCGGCTGGAGTGGTGTAAAGTTCGTTGCCATTGGACTCTGGAGCAGTGGAAACACGTTCTCTGGATTGATGAATCACGCTACCTGCAACAATAGTTGGGTCTGTTTCTCATGGTTCGGGCTAAGCCCGTTAGATCCAATGAAGGGAAATGTTAACACTACAGCGTACAATGACATTCTAGACAATTCTGTGCTTCCAACCTTGTGGCAACAGTTTGGGGAAGGCCATTTCCTGTTTCAACATGACAATGCCCCTGTGCACGAAGTGGGGTCCATACAGAAATGGTTTGTCGAAATCGGTGTGGAAGAACTCGACTGGCCCACACAGAGCCCTGACCTCAACCACATCGAACACCTTTGGGATGAATTGGAACTCCGACTATGAGCCAGACCTAATCACCCAACATCAGTGCCCAACCACACTAATGCTCTTTTGGCTGAATGGAATCAAGTCCCTGCAGTAATGTTCCAACATAAAGAGGAAAGCCTTCCTAGATGAGTGGAGGCTATTATAGCAGCAAAGGGGGGACCAACTTTATATTAATGCCCATGATTTTGGAATGAGATGTGCCACAAGCAGGTGTCCACATACCTTTGGCCATGTAGTGTACTTAACCCTCCCATTGACTGTAATTGAAAAAGTATGGCCCTCCCGCATTTTCCTCCAGGTAACCATTCTGTACCTTTTTATCTCTTCCTAATAGTAGAAAGTGTCAATAATCTGTAGTTATTCATGTTAAATGAAAAATAATCGTCTAAACATTCACAATGATTCATATTTGTTCATTTTTAAGTGACATTTGCAAATAAATGCAAATAATTGTATATGAAATAGATATTGGCTTATAGAGCAAAAATTATTCCAGGTGCCGCAGTAAAACGGTATTGTAGGGAATACTCTGTAGAGTCTGTAGAATGTATATATGGTGTCATTTCATTGGGCACTGAATAATGCAGAGTGTTACTGGCCTTTTACTCCACCCATTCCATTGGCCATAACCTTAACCTAATTCTCCTAACCTGCTACATCAATTCTCCTAACTTGCTGCGTGAGTTCTCTTAACCTGCCATGAAAAACTCACGTCCGGTCATAGCTGTATTCCACCTAGTCAGAATTGAGCTGATTGTGTATTTGACACTTAATGTAGTTCCACCTCTGACACTGCCAAAACCACCACAATGCGGATTTCAGCTAAAGTGGATCTGATTGAATCAGGCCCTTAGAGAAGGGAGGATGGGAAAAGATGGGAGGTTGAGATATACTTTGCCTGGGTGGGTAAGGGAGGGCAAGAATGGGAGTTGGTGATAAGCTTGGCTTGGGTGGGCAAGGATAGCAGGTTGGGACAAGCTTGGCTTGGGGTAAAGGGGGAGAAAACCCTTCCATCTCCCCCTCCCAGTTATCTTTGGAGAGAGAAAATGAATAATTTGACTATACGCCATTGTCATTTCATTCTGGACAGATTAGGGATGTTGAGTCCTTATTGTTCCTAGTTTGTCATTATAGCTAAGATTCGCTGTTGGTTATTGATGAGAGTGGAGAGGGGCCCCATTCGCGGGATTGGGATGGGGGTGACTGGGAGGGCATCAGACACTGTTCGCAGTCGATGCCGTTTAAAATGAGGGAGGACACTTTTTCATGAGCATGGCTGTTTTTCTATTGCAGCATATTGGATGACTTGCATTCATACTCCATTCACCTAGTTCAATGTAACATCGATAGGTTTAGGCTACTACATGATACTCAAATTGTCCCTGTACCCATCATGAGGTTGCTACAACTTTGCCTATGAATGAAAGTTTACGACTAGGTTCACACAGGTCGAGAGAAAAATTTGAGGTGACAGACAGTGACACATTCAATACCGCCCATGCTCACTCTTGCCTGCATCGAGTTGCTCTAGGGTGTAATCGTTAGACCAACTGTTGCAAACGAGAGTGGCTTAAGAAATCCATGACATAGTGATATCGGGTCACTCCGGTATCATGCTTAATAACACCAATAGAAAATAATTTTGCGACAGAATGTGGAGAATGAACAGAGCACATCTTCAAGACACAAAATGTAGTAAATAGATAAACTGTACCATTACAAATATCGACATAGAGGATAGTAAAAAGCTGACCTCTGATATAATTTGGGAGGCTTTTAAATGCTTTTTAGGGAATTATAATATACTCTGTAAAAGTTGAATCTGAGTTAGTGATTTTTTTATTTAATTTGAATCTCGTAGAACAGTCTCATTAAAAAGATTGTCTTTAAAAGGTAAAGAAGAAAACACAATTTCTGAACTTAAGCAGGAATATGATATTTCACTTTTGAAGAGAGCCATCAACTACAGGTTAACTCAAAGCATACTGCTTAATGGCAAGTAAACATCTTGCCACCCTCACAAAACGAAAACACGCCAAACCAGTTATAGTCTTAAAATATAAACAGATGTGTTAATTAGAAACACTAACCGATTAATAACAATTTTAAAAGCTTCTCTGAAATTCTATAGAAATCAGAATTAAATAGCGGGACTGATCTTACAGGCTTCTTATACTCAACAACCCTGAAGCAATTATCAGCAGACAAAAAAAACAATCCCTAAAAACATCATCCAAAAGAAATACATGACACTTAAAACATTTAGTGGAGAAAAGCACCAAGAATGGACAACTTTCCAATAGAATTATATTTAACATTTTGGGACAAAGTAGCGCCCCTATCTACACACATGACAACACGTCACTCAATTCAGTCATTCCTCGTTCCATGTATCAACCAGTTATATTAAAACCAGAAAAATCTGGAGTCCCCTGCTGATTACAGACCCATAAATGTAATAAATTATCACGGCTCATAAGACCCAGACGCAGACAAAAGAGACGGATAGTACGAATCTCAGGTATTTATTATAACACAGGGAGCAGGCAAACAGCAGGTCGATGGCAGGCAAAGGTTAGTAATCCAGGTCAGAGTCAGGCAGCTACAGAACAGCAGGCAGGGTCAGGACAGACAGAAAGGTAAGAACCGGGAAGACTAGAAACAAAACTTGAGAACAGGAAAACGTGAAAAACGCCAGTTCGTCTTGTCAGGTCGTACCAGCAACAGACAAACAGAAAACACAGGTATAAATACACAGGAGATAACGGGGAAAATGGGAGACAAAGTACAAGACAGGTGAAACAGGTCAGGGTGTGACAAATTGTGTTAATAAAATAACCATGCTTATAAGCAATAGAATGGCAAAAGTTTACCAGACTTGATACATATTAATCAAACAGGGTTTATTCAAAATAGACATTTACAAACAAATACAAACAAATGTTTAAGTTTAATACAATGTGCTAAAAAATATTTATCAATAATGGCTGTTGATGCCAGAAATGTCATGTCTTGTTATGTCTGTTCCTGTCCTTTCTCTTCATTCTCTCTCTCTGCTGGTCTTTTTAGGTTACCTTCTCTGTCTCTCATTCCTCAGCTGTTCTACATCTGCCCTAACTAGCTCATTCTCTCTTTCCCCACCTGTTCTCTCTTCCCCCTCTGTTTAGGTCTCTATTTCTCTCTCTGTTCCTGCTACTTTCAGTGTCTGATTCTTGTTTGTGTTTTTTGATGCCAGAAGCAAGCTGTCGTCTCGTTTGCTTCCACCTTGTCCTGTCCTGTCGGAGTCTGCCTGGCAGGAGCACTATACTAACGTTCTTTTTGTTCCGCGGTCAACGTTGGAAGAGGATTTATGCCATTCCTGTATTTTCATTAAAGAACTCTGTTTTCTGTTAAAACCGCTTTTGGGTCTTCACTCAAGTTCATAACAGAAGAATCAGACCAAGAATGGACCCAGCGGCTCCGGACCCTTTTCACTCCGCCGTCGAGATCCAGGGAGCGATGCTAGGCAGACACGAGGAGGAATTGTCTGCTGCTCAACATGCCGTTGAGACCCTGGCCGTCCAAGTCTCCGACCTCACAAGACAGGTTCACCAACTCCACCTCGATCCACCGCCCACTTCCAGGGTTTCCGAGTCTCCGGAGCCCAGGATCAACAACCCGCCGTGTTACTCTGGGGAGCCCACTGAGTGCCGCTCATTCCTCACTCAGTGTGATGTGGTGTTCTCTCTCCAGCCCAACACTTACTCCAGGAGCGCAGCCCGCATCGCCTACGTCATTTCTCTCCTTACCGGACGGGCGCGTGAGTGGGGCACGGCAGTCTGGGAGGCAAGGGCTGAGTGTATTAACCAGTATCAGGACTTTAAGGAGGAGATGATACGGGTTTTTGACCGTTCTGTTTTTGGCGAGGAGGCTTCCAGGGCCCTGTCTTCCCTATGTCAGGGGAATAGATCCATAACGGATTATTCTATTGAGTTTCGCACTCTCGCTGCCTCTGGTGACTGGAACGAGCCGGCTTTGCTCGCTCGTTTTCTGGAGGGTCTCCACGTCGAGGTTAAGGATGAGATCCTCTCCCGGGAGGTTCCTTCCAGTCTGGACTCCTTAATAGCTCTCGCTATTCGCATAGAGCGACGGTTTGATCTTCGTCGCCGAGCTCGTGGAAAGGAGCTCACGTTCTCCGTTGCTCCCCTCTCCACATCACTGCCACCTGCCGCATCACTGCCACCCTCCCCGCCGGCTCGGATGCTGAGCCTATGCAGCTGGGGGTATTCGCATCTCGGCTAAGGAGAGGGAACGGAGAATCACCAATCGCCTCTGTCTCTACTGCGGCTCCGCTGGTCATTTTGTCACCTCATGTCCAGTAAAAGCCAGAGCTCATCAGTAAGAGGAGGGCTACTGGTGAGCGCAACTACTCAGGCCTCTCCTTCTGGATCACGCACTACCTTTCCGGTCCATCTCCGCTGGCCCGGTTCATCTGCTTCCTGCAGTGCCTTGATAGACTCTGGGGCGGAGGGCTGTTTTATGGACGAGACCTGGGCTCGGGAACATGACATTCCTCTCAGACAGTTAGGGGAGCCCAGGGCCTTGTTCGCTTTAGATGGTAGTTCTCTCCCCAAGATTCAGCGTGAGACGCTGCCTTTAACCCTCACTGTCTCTGGTAATCATAGCGAAACCATTTCTTTTTTAATTTTTCGTTCACCTTTTACACCTGTTGTTTTGGGTCATCCCTGGCTAGTGCGCCATAACCCTTCTATTAATTGGTCTAGTAATACTATCCTATCCTGGAATGTTTCTTGTCATGTAACCTGTTTAATGTCTGCTATCCCTCCTGTTTCCTCTGTCTCTTCTTCACAGGAGGAGCCTGGCGATTTGACAGGGGTGCCGGAGGAGTATCACGATCTGCGCACGGTGTTCAGTCGTTCCAAGGCCACTTCTCTCCCTCCACACCGGTCGTATGACTGTAGTATTGATCTCCTTCCGGGAACTACTCCCCCGGGGTAGATTATACTCTCTGTCGGCTCCCGAACGTAAGGCTCTCGAGGATTATTTGTCGGTTTCGCTCGACGCCGGTACCATAGTCTCCTCCTCCTCCCCGCCGGCGCGGGGTTCTTTTTTGTTCAGAAGAAGGACGGGTCCCTGCGCCCATGCGTGGATTATCGAGGGCTGAATGACATAACAGTTAAGAATCGTTATCCGCTTCCTCTTATGTCTTCAGCCTTCGAGATCCTGCAGGGAGCCAGGTTTTTCACCAAATTGGACCTTCGTAACGCCTACCATCTCGTGCGCATCAGGGAGGGGGACGAGTGGAAGACGGCGTTTAACACTCCGTTAGGGCACTTTGAATACCGGGTTCTTCCTTTCGGCCTCGTTAACGCTCCAGCTGTCTTTCAGGCACTAGTTAACGACGTCCTGAGAGACATGCTGAACATTTTTGTTTTCGTTTACATGGATGATATCCTGATTTTTTCACCGTCTCTCTCGATTCATGTTCAGCACGTGCGACGCGTCCTCCAGCGCCTTTTGGAGAACTGTCTTTATGTGAAGGCTGAGAAGTGCACTTTTCATGCCGCCTCTGTCCCTTTTCTCGGTTCCGTTATTTCCGCTGAGGGCATTAAGATGGATCCCGCTAAGGTCCAGGCTGTCATTGATTGGCCCGTTCCTAAGTCACGCGTCGAGCTGCAGCGCTTTCTGGGCTTCGCTAATTTCTACCGTCGTTTCATCCGTAATTTCGGTCAGGTGGCAGCTCCTCTCACAGCCCTTACTTCTGTTAAGACGTGCTTTAAGTGGTCCGTTTCCGCCCAGGGAGCTTTTGATCTTCTTAAGAATCGTTTTACATCCGCACCTATTCTTGTTACACCTGACATCTCTAGACAGTTTGTTGTTGAGGTTGACGCGTCAGAGGTGGGCGTGGGAGCCATTCTTTCTCAGCGCTCTCTCTCTGACGGCAAGGTCCATCCTTGCGCGTTTTTCTCTCATCGCTTATCGCCGTCAGAACGTAACTATGATGTTGGTAATCGCGAACTGCTCGCCATCCGCTTAGCCCTAGGCGAATGGCGACAGTGGTTGGAGGGGGCGACCGTTCCTTTGTCGTTTGGACTGACCATAGGAACCTTGAGTACATCCGTTCAGCCAAACGACTTAATGCGCGTCAGGCTCGTTGGGCTCTGTTTTTCGCTCGTTTCGAGTTTGTTATTTCTTATCGTCCGGGCTCAAAAACACCAAACCTGATGCTTTATCTCGTCTCTTCAGTTCTTCTGAGGTCTCCACCGACCCCGATGGGATTCTCCCTGAGGGGCGTGTTGTCGGGTTGACTGTCTGGGGAATTGAGAGGCAGGTAAAGCAAGCACTCGCTCACACTCCGTCGCCGCGAGCTTGTCCTAGGAACCTTCTGTTCGTTCCCGTTCCTACTCGTCCGGCCGTTCTTCAGTGGGCCCACTCTGCCAAGTTAGCCGGCCACCCCGGCGTTCGGGGTACGCTCGCTTCCATTCGCCAGCGTTTCTGGTGGCCCACTCGGGAACGTGACGCGTCGATTTGTCGCCGCTTGTTCGGTCTGCGCGCAGACTAAATCTGGGAACTCTCCTCCTGCCGGCCGTCTCAGACCGCTTCCCATTCCCTCTCGACCGTGGTCTCACATCGCTTTAGATTTTATCACCGGACTGCCTTCATCAGCGGGGAAGACAGTTATTCTTACGGTTGTCGATAGATTCTCTAAGGCGGCTCATTTCATTCCTCTCGATAAGCTCCCTTCTGCTAAGGAGACGGCTCAGATCATTATCGAGAATGTTTTCCGAATTCATGGCCTTCCGTCTGACGTCGTTTCCGACAGAGGCCCGCAGTTCACGTCTCAATTTTGGAGGGAGTTTTGCCGTTTGATTGGGGCTTCCGTCAGTCTCTCGTCCGGCTTTCATCCCCAGTCTAACGGTCAAGCCGAACGGGCCAATCAGACTGTTGGTCGCATTTACGCAGTCTTTCTTTTCGTAACCCTGCGTCTTGGTCAGAACAGCTCCCTGGGCAGAGTACGCCCACAACTCGCTTCCCTCGTCTGCTACCGGTCTATCCCCTTTTCAGTGTAGCCTCGGGTACCAGCCTCCGCTGTTCTCATCTCAGCTCGCCGAGTCCTGCGTCCCCTCCGCTCAGGCTTTTGTCCAGCGTTGCGAGCGCACCTGGAAGGGGGTCAGGTCGGCACTTTGCCGTAATAGGGCGCAGACTGTGAGGGCCGCTAACAAGCGTAGGACCAAGAGTCCTAGATATTGTTGCGGTCAGAGAGTATGGCTCTCCACTCAGAACCTTCCCCTTAAGACAGCTTCTCGCAAGTTGGCCCCGCGGTTCATTGGTCCGTTCCGTATTTCCCAGGTCATTAATCCTGTCGCAGTGCGACTTCTTCTCCCGCGCTATCTTCGTCGCGTTCACCCGGTCTTACATGTCTCCTGTGTTAAGCCCGTTCTTCGCGCCCCGCTCGTCCCTCCCCCCCCATCCTTGTCGAGGGCGCACCCATCTACAGGGTTCGTAAGATTTTGGACATGCGCTCTCGGGGCCGTGGTCATCAGTACCTAGTGGATTGGGAGGGGTACGGTCCTGAGGAGAGGAGTTGGGTTCCCTCTCGGGACGTGCTGGACCGTTCGCTGATCGATGATTTCCTCCGTTGCCGCCAGGTTTCCTCCTCGAGTGCGCCAGGAGGCGCTCGGTGAGTGGGGGGGGTACTGTCATGTCTTGTTATGTCTGTTCCTGTCCTTTCTCTTCATTCTCTCTCTCTGCTGGTCTTTTTAGGTTACCTTCTCTGTCTCTCATTCCTCAGCTGTTCTACATCTGCCCTAACTAGCTCATTCTCTCTTTCCCCACCTGTTCTCTCTTCCCCCTCTGTTTAGGTCTCTATTTCTCTCTCTGTTCCTGCTACTTTCAGTGTCTGATTCTTGTTTGTGTTTTTTGATGCCAGAAGCAAGCTGTCGTCTCGTTTGCTTCCACCTTGTCCTGTCCTGTCGGAGTCTGCCTGGCAGGAGCAATCCTGCACTATACTAACGTTCTTTTTGTTCCGCGGTCAACGTTGGAAGAGGATTTATGCCATTCCTGTATTTTCATTAAAGAACTCTGTTTTCTGTTAAAACCGCTTTTGGGTCTTCACTCAAGTTCATAACAAGAAAGGCTTTCTTGAATGCCCTTTTTTATTCAAAACTTTGGAAGTTTTCAACTTTCGAGCTGAAATAATTCATTTAATACAAATATCTCATGTCCTAAAAATATACACAAATACAGTAATACATTTTCAGATGAAATTGCTTCAGAAAGGTGCACAAGACACGGATGTCCTCTCACCACTCCGGTTTGCACTGGCAATTGAACCGCTTGCAGAAAGAATTAGACAGGACCCAAATTTAACAGGTATCAGTATTGGTAAACATAAATATAAACGTAACTTATTTGCAGACAATCTCCTGATATACTTGACCAATATTGAATACTCAATACCCCCCCCCCCCACTAAAAATATTTTCTTTCAGTATACATTTTATATCCTGAAAAAAAGTATGTGAAAAGAAAAATGGCAAAAGGAAAAATAAAATAATGATTGAGAGCAATCCTTTAAGTGGACTACAACAAATAGCAAAGGCTTAGGATGCTTAATAAGTGACGACAAACAAATATTTTAATATAGCTTCATCCCATTACTCAAATATGAAAGCAGACCTAATTAAATGAAACAATCTTCCCATAAACCTAATTGGTAGAATAAACCTCTTCAGAATGACTCCAAAAGCTGTATACTTATTCTCAGTAATACCAATTACTCCACCAAAGACATTCTTTAAGAAAGCATACTAGTATAACAGACTTTATATGGGCAAATAAAACTAGAATAAAAAGGAAAGCTTTACATCTTCCTAAGTCTGAGGGTTTTAACCTTCCCGATTGTATCAACTCGCCACCCAAGGCTTTTACTTGCGACATATAGTTAAATGTACTAAAGAGCAACAATGGGTACATATTGAAGATCCACATGCTCATCCCCAGAATCTTTATGTGTCTATTGTCAAAGGATAAAGCTCAAAACATTAACTTCATAGTTAAGAACACTATAACAGCATGGAAGAAAATTAAATGCATTCTAACCCACTGCATCCCACTGCTAGCTTACCTCTGAAGCTAAGCAGGGTTGGTCCTTGTCAGTCCCTGGATAGGAGACTAGATGCTGCTGGAAGTGGTATTGGAGGATCAGTAGGAGGCCCTCTGTCCTCTGGTCTAAAAACTATCCCAATGCCACGGGGCAGTGATTGGAGACATTGCCCTGTGTGGGTGCTGTCTTTTTGACGGAATGATAAACAGGTATCCGGATTCTCTGTGGTCACTAAAGATTGACTCATTCATCCCCCTCCTTTCCCCCAGGTTGTTGCTCTAAATAAGAATGTGTTCTCAGTCAACTTACCTAGTAAAATAAGGGTTATAAAAACATTTTTAAAAACAATATCACTGTCATGCTTGCTATCCTCAAACTCACTGTCATAAATCAACCAAGGAGCAGCGTGCATGTAGTTCCTCATCTTTTAATGAAAGTGAAACTGAAATAACCAAAAAACAAACAAGTAAACAGCAAAGAACGTGACACAACCGAGGTGCACACAAAAGGAAAAATAATTACCCACAAAACACAGGTGGGAAAAGGCTACCTAAGTATGGATCTCAGAGACAACGACAGACAGCTGTCATTGATTGAGAACCATACCCGGCCAAAAACAAAGAAATACAAAACATAGAAAAAATAACATAGATTGCCCTTCCTAGTCACACCCTGGCCTAACCAAAATAAAGAATAAAAAGCCTATATGGCCAGGTCGTGACAATCATTCCCTAAAAACACAATCCTTGGATAGCTTTTCAGAATTATCCGATAAATTGGTCCACATGGAAAACTAAAAAGGCATAAAAACTGTAAATTACTTTCCATGACCGCATATTTATTAGTTTACAAAAATGTGAATGACAGAAAATGCAATTCAATCTATTTCAAATTCACTTTGTAACGCAACAAAATGTGAAAAGAAAATAGGGAAGGGGAGTAGACTTTCCATAGACACTATAGAAACACCTGTAGGCCTAAATAGTATCATTGATGATATATGACTTATAAAGTATGGTTATATTTCATTTGCTCTGTTAAACCTACACTTTGGAATGACTTTGATAGTAACAGGGAATCTATTTAGTTATAAAGGCTACCCTTAATTAATAGAAGTTAATTAATTACGAGATCTCTCAATAATCATCTTCACAATAGCACATTGGTAGTAGTCGGTAACAAATATCAAAGCATAGCAGGGCTTGTTTAAAACCCTGGGAGACCAAATGGAGAGCTGTAGATAGATTAACTCACCAGTAGGAGGTGCTGCCCAGCCTATTGTTTTTTTTCTTCCTGATAGTCAATATAACGTTAAAGATCTGACATGGTTTCAAAGGTACAAATTCAATATATTTTGTACAAGGTTGGTCTATGTTGAAAATTAGTTACCATGATGACATAATCCTGTGGTGGAAATTTTACCCTCAAACCAACAGTTTGATGACTTTTTTCAAATTCAATGTATTTTCCATGTAAATTCCACGTCACAATAGATTTACACATTTCAATGAAACAATGTCGATTAAACCAGTGTGCGCCCTGTGAGTCTGCTCTCATTACTCAAGACAAATTACAATGACCAAGAATTCTGCCTCAAGGCACATCAGTAATGAATACTGAACAAAAATATAAACACAACATGCAACAATTTCAAAGATTTTACTGAGTTACTATTCTTATAAGGAAATCAATCAGTGAAAAAGAATAATAGGCCCTAATCTATGGATTTCACAAGACTGGGAATACAGATCTGCATCTGTTGGTCACAGATCCCTTTAAAAAAAGGGTAGAGGTGTGGATCAGAAAACTAATCAGTATCTGGTGTGACCACCATTTGCCTCATGCAGTGTGACACATCTCCTTTGCATACAGTTTATCAGGCTGTTGATTGTGGGTTGTGGAATGTTGTCCCACTCCTCTTCAATGGCTGTGAAAAGTTGCTGGATATTGGCAAGAACTGGAACACGCTGTCGTACACTTCGATCCAGAGCATCCCAAATCAATGGGTGACACGTCTGGTGAGTATGCAGGCCATAGAAGAACTGGGACATTTTCAGCTGTGTTTCAGACCATTCAATTCTCTGGCAATAGCCCTGGTGGACATTCTTGCAGTCAGCATGCCAATTGCACGCTTCCTCAAAATTTGAGACATCTGTGAAATTGTGTTGTGTGACAAAACTGCACACTTTAGAGTGGCATTTTATTTGCCCCAGCACAAGGTGCACCTGTGTAATGATATTGCTGTTTAATCAGATTCTTGATGTGCCACAACTGTCAGGTGGATGGATTATCTCAGCAAAGGAGAAATGCTCACTAGCAGGGATGTAAACAAATGTGTACAGAATGAGAGAAATTCGTTTTCTGTGCATATGGAACATTTCTGGGATCTTCTATTTCAGCTCATGAAACATGGGACCAACACTTTATATTTTTGTTCAGTGTAAAATGTCTTTGTATTTTACTAACAGGACATCAGAGGTGAAATGTGAACAGTGCCGCTCTCTCTCTGTGTGTAGCCCATCGATGCTGTCAACAACAAAAAAGAGTATGACATTGTTGCCGCCAACGCAAGAGAAGCCAGCAAGCATTTGGCCTCCCTTTGTAAAAAAAATAATTAATTAATAGCCAGTCAGTGTTGAGCTAAACTAAGTGAGCTCAACTGTGAATGGCCCTGGTGCACTAAAAACAAGTGTCAAGGGAAGCCAGTTTGGATTTGGCATTACACCAATCACATCCCATTTGAAACCAAATGTCATTAACAGAAATCTTGAATTGTTGCATCTTGTTATGTCTTCCTCTGGTGGCTAGCTAGCTAGCTAAAATCAAATCTTTCCTAAATTAACCATGGATGGAGATAGGGATTTGGACTTGATTTGCACTTTTCGCACCAAAGTACATTCATATCTAGGAGACAGAACACATCTCCTTCCTGAGTGGTATGACAGCTGCGTGGTCCCAGGGTGTTTATACTTGCATACTATTGTTTGTACAGATGAACGTGGTATTTTCAGGCGTTTGGAAATTGCTCCCTGGGATGAACCAGACATGTGGAGGTCTACATTTTTTTTCCTGAGGTCTTTGCTGATTTATTTTGATTTTCCCATTATGTCAAGCAAAGAGACACTGAGTGTGAAGGTCAGCCTTGAAATAAATCCACAGGTACACCTCCAATTGACTTAAATTATGTCAATTATCAGAAGCTTCTAAAGCCATGACATCATTTTCTGTAATTTTCCAAGCTGTTTAAAGGCACAGTCAACTTAGTGTATGTAAACTTCTTACCCACTGGAATTGTGATACAGTGAGTTATAAGTGAAATAATATGTCTGTAAACAATTGTTGGAAAAATGACTTGTGTCATGCACAAAGTAGATGTCCAAACCGACTTGCCAAAACTATAGTTTGTTAACAAGAAATTTGTGGAGTGGTTGAAAAACGAGTTTTATTGACTCCAACTTAAGTGTATGTAAACTTCTGATTTCAACTGTATATATCACGGTGTGAAGGCATATTAACGAACAGGTTACAGGGCAAACAACGCAATTATCACATCACTACATAGGTTGTAATATGGCCTTTCCCCCCTGGCTTTGCTTCCCCGGTATTTTACCCACACAGTCTTACAATAATCAGTTACTGCAAGTCTTACATATCATGATTAATACTGTTGCTGCATTTGCCACATTCGAACTGAAAGCCTAGCCACTGGCGACTCCGGGTGTGTCACATGCGATAATGCTGGAGAGATGAAGCAGGTACGGGGAGTAAAACATTTCATGAGGACTGACATGGAACGAGACAGGAACAGCGTCAGCAAACAAATACTGAAGACAAAAACAATACAATGCAGCAGCGGGGAACAGAGCAGGGAACTGACAAATATAGAGGAGGAAATAATAATAAACGCTGATGCGCGTGATGGATGGATGGGAGTGCGTGATGCAGGGCAACCTGGTGCCCCCAAGCGCCCGGGGAGGGAAGAGCGGGAGCAGACGTGACAGGGTGGATACATCTATAACTTCACGGTGGTGCAGTTTTGGTGGACCATCTTATATTTTCCTTCAGTTGATAAGACCATCTTGTCCTCAAAAGTCTGGTGAATGTATGTACTGTTTGTTGTGTTTCCTGAGTTCAAGTACGTACATTCATTTACAGTGAAGATACAAACCTCAACAACTGTGTTGTATTCCGTTAGCCTATACACTGCCTTACTCTGTCAACTACCTCATTTTCTAACTTATTTAGTCTTGTAAATAAAACCGTAAAAAGAAATTATCTGTGGCCTTGCGTTCATTTACAAATGATTTAGTCCTTGAATTTGAGCTCGACGACTTTCAGAATGAGAACATAGCAACTGGCTTAATTAAGACTATTGTCGATATAGGATTGGTACAGAGGTTAATGATAACTACGATAGAGTTAATTAAAGGGATCTCTATATAAAACCTTAATGGTTCCCCACGTTTGATTAATTTGGATAGGATAACCAAATTAATTACAATAAATTAGATAAATGAATTATTCCAGTAATATCTGGAATATCTATAGTCAAAGTTACAACACTGACATATCTGTGGGTGTGTGATTGATTGGAAATGATCTAGACTGATATGGAATGTAGAAACATTTGCACCAAGTTGTCATTGGGCTACTGTTTTTCATGGGGTTAGTAGTAAGCTAGTATTCTATTAAGTCTTAACTGAACAATAACATAGAAATAATTTATTGCACTCAACTTTCTGCCAACAACAGTTGCCTACGTCAGTATTATTAACTGAGAATAGAAACCGAAAGAGGCAGGGAGGCAGAGGGGAAAACGAACCTTAATTTGAGGGGCGGGGTTTATCAGCTGTTATATACCCGGCTGAGCTGCAGACGGTGACAGAGCTGTCATCATCTTTCAACTTGCAAGACTTCACAATAATAGGCCTATCTACTGAAAAGGTAAATCATGTTTTTACATTATAAAGCTACAATAGGCCTGCCATACAGAAATGTGCTAGATAAAAATAAAATAAAAGCTTAATAGTGTATCAAGTAAATTTTCTTATATTATGTCAGGTATTACAATCGTCTGAATAAATGGTAAAGCTTAATTAAAGCCTGTAGGTAAATATACAAGTTATAATGACTCCCTAAGGTCTTTCAATAATTTCTTAATGAATCTCACTAAATAGCCACAAGTCAGCTGAAATGTTGATAGAGATGAGACATGACATATTGTAACCCTTATTATAAGACATTATAAAGGATCATACATGCTTTTTAACAAGTTATAAAGCATTATACCTGTAGGCTTTAAGTGAAGTGTAAAGACTGAATCATTCAATTGAGCTATGCTATTGTAAGGCCAAATAAATAATACATAATCCTCTTTCAGATATCTATCATGGAACTCACTATAACACTGTTGAATGGGGACTCACATCCCCTGACGGTTCAGCCACACACCACTCTGGGGTCACTCAAGAATCTGATCAACCAACACTTTGGAGTGGCCATAGAAAGGCAGAGGCTGTCAGGTGTCAATGGGAACAACATCAGTCTCAGCGATGATTCAAAAACTTTGAGTGACTATGGCCTGCATTCAGGATCCAAAGTGATGGTGCTGATTACAGAACCCACTCATATCCAGGTGTTCCTGAAAAACGAAAAGGGCCAGACGCACACATATGAGGTGGTGTCAGGTGAGACTGTAACCCAGTTCAAAGCCAAGGTCCAAAACAAGGAGGGAGTCCCAGCCGACCAACAGAGGCTGATTCACGAGGGCAAGCAGCTCGATGATAGAAAGAAACTGGAAGACTATGGTGTCAGAAATCTAAGCACTATTCACCTGATGCTCCGTCTAAGGGGAGGCTGAAGACACCCAGTATCGACCTGAAACCCCCGGTCACCTGAAGCCCTTAACTTATTATGCATTCCATGTCTGTAGAGAAAAAGCTAGTCCAGAAATTATCATTGTTATATAACATTTGTATTTAATTGTAAACTTTAAATTAAGCATTGCTGATATAGGCTTACTGTATGTTAAAATAATGTAAATTAGATTGTAATCAAGTAATAAACAAGTATAAAACTCAAGCAGTCTACTATCGTTGTTATGGCTCCAACTTATAAAAAAAATAAAGCAACATGATAGATCCTGGATACTGGACTGGATCTTGTTTTCATTTATAAAATAGGGCTAAAACAAATACTGTACATCAGGATGTAAAATGATTTGGCAGTTTCAGTCCGATGTGCTGTTGCTCCCTTATTTGACCTGATATTGACAGCAGTCACATTTATAGTTGGGTTGAGACTCAAACTAAAACAAGGCAGTCCACATAAGGAAACTACAGGTCGGCCTTGTCAGCAATATACACAATACATTGTGGCTTGATAACAATCTTAACATTGCATATTCATATGGTGTTAAATGAGTTGCCTTCAAGATTGAAACAGTTACTGTTATTTATTTCCTACAGCACATTTGCTTTGCTTCAACTTAAATTATACAAATTTTATTTTTTAATCAAACAAGAATATATAACATGTATTTACTATTGTTCAAACCAAAATACACCTTGGCTCAAAGGAGAATACTCAACTATTTCAATTTATTCAAGAAGTAACAATTAAGATTGAACATTTCAGATATAAAAGTTATTTTGCATGTGAGCAACACATTGGATGTATTAGGATTTAATTTATTTATATTTTTTAATTTTTTAATCTTTATTTAATTTAGGCATGTCAGTTAAGAACACATTCTTTTTTACAATGACAACCTAAAAGAAGGCAAAAGGCCTCATGCGGGGACAGGGGTTTAAAAATATACATATATATAAATAACAAAACACACATCACGACAAGAGATACACCACAACACCACATAAAGAGAGACCTAAGACATTAGTGTAGTAGTGCAGTACCTTGTATATTGTGTGACTGAAGTCCTACACACCACCCCAGGTAATTTGCCTGATTGTACCAGCTTGCTGCACTGGCATTCACAGACCTGTCCTTGTAACATTCTGCAGCTTCAGAGGCACACCCTGTGCCTTCTTACTTCAGTAATCAGGGAGAAGATCTTGGGAGTCTCACTTCCTCGCAGACGCAAGGTAAGCATACCAAAATAAGGCCACCATGTTGGCAAACAGCACTCGAAACTGAAAACACAACAACACATATTGGTAACAGAGCACCACTACATTCCAGATTAATGCATAAAAGAAAAGCCAGCGAGAACTGCTCACCTCTAAAGCCACATAGTTGATGTTGATGAACTGGAAGGGGGTCCACACTTTCCAGTTCATCTTCAAGGCAGGCCAATAACTACTATTCACTTTGCTCTGGAAGTCTGCCCACCTCTTACCCTAAAATAGCATTAGAATGGATGAAAATGAATGTTCAGCCATGGCAATAGTCTGGATTAGAATGTAATTACTGAACCACTAATGGAAATTAACTGTCTGAGTAGTACTGCATAATTTCACTAAGCCCAACCTAAACTGACAAACTAATAAGCAGCCCCTGCTTAAAGTTTGAACTTCCACAGAGTAGTACAAAGTTTGCTATGGGACTGTTACATTGCACTATGACACTGTGTTATATCTAAGCCATGAGAGTTAGTCAGGTGTATAGTGCAGGAGAGTAGATAGTGGAGCAGGTGACTAACCTCTTGGATGTTCATAACAAAAAAAGAAAAGCAGCAGGAATGCAGGAGCAAAGATAAGGCGATCCCAAGAGCAAGCATTTCACTATGTAGTATGGAACAGTGGTAGGCACCATGGGCTGGTAAATGTAATGGCTGGCAGGTCCAGTAATGAGCAACTTCAGAGAGGAATAGGCGAAGGGAAAGGTTTTATCCCGCCTAAAATCTGCCCACGAAAATAAGCCCAACAAGTGAGGACATTTTTTATGGAGGTTAATGAGTGTTCAATTTGGTCAACAAAAATATTGAATTGCTCATTTGCTGTGTGCGGCTTATTTGATCGAATAGAAGTGTCATACTGGTTAGGTTGTTACTAACGCTCTGTTATTAGCGGACACACGTGGTATTTCCTCAACTTTAAAAAAACTACTTTATATCTTAAAATAAAGGTTAATTATATTTAAATATTTAAAAAAATATTTATTTTTTAAAATAAATATCTGAGTTGTGCCTGTTGTCACAGAGATGGAGGACTCAACATCGATATAACTCGTTTTAACATGGAGTTTGCCATTGAGGCCTTCCACCATTTTAAAGTCGTCAACTGCGTGGGGATTCCTATGAGTTGGGAGCAATCAGCCATTGAAAAAGAAGAAATTCACATTAAAATGGAGATTGCCTCAATGGCACTTCCCATGCTGTCACAGACGCTATAATGGCACAGATACAAAGATGAGTCTTCTATCTATCTTTATGCAGTGTACACACGTATGTGCCCTCTCATTGGCTAGAATGGTCCCACCTGATCTCGCCTCTCCCCGCCTGTCTTCTATGGTCATGTCTAGAAGGGATACAGCTTTTGCCAAATTGACATCAAAAGTTATTTAATTTTAAAGTTGTTGTTTTTTGTGCATTTATCTAATCCTTACCCTTTTCCTAACATTAACCTAAATTATCCTAACCTGCTACAGTAATTATCATAACCTGCTGCGTAAGTTCCCCTAAACCTGCTACGAAAAGTCAATTTTCACAAAAGCTACACTGTATATGAAAAAGTATGCAGACACCCCTTCGTTATAAGTGGATTCAGCTATTTCTGCCATACCCGTTGCTGACAGATGTGTAAAATTGGAGCACACAGCCATGCAATCTCCATAGACAAACATTGGCAGTAGAATGACCTCAGTGACTTTCAATGTGGCACCGTCACAGGATGCCACCTTTCCAACAAGTCAGTTCATCAAATTTCTGCCCTGCTGGAGCTGTCCCGGTCAACTGTAAGTGCTGTTATTATGAAATGAAAATGTCTAGGAGCAACACCGACTCAGCCACAAAGTGGTAGGTCACACAAGCTCACAGAATGGGACCGCCGAGTGCTGAAGCATGTAGCGAATATAAATCGTCTGTCCTCGGTTGCAACACTCACTACCGAGTTCCAAACTTTTTCTGGAAGCAACGTCAGCACAATAGCTGTTTGTAGGGAGCTTCATGAAATGGGTTTCCATGGCCAAGCAGCCAGGATGCCAGGAGAACGCTACCTGCCCGAATGCCAACTGTAAAGTATGGTGGAGGAGGAATATTGGTCTGGGTCTGTTTTTCATGGTTCGGACTAGGCCCCTTAGTTCCAGTGAAGGGAGATCTTAACGCTACAGCATACAATGACATCCTAGACAATTCTGTGCTTCCAACTTTGTGGCAACAATTTGGGGAAGGTCCTTTCCTGTTTCAGAATAACAATGTCCAAAGCGAGGTCCATACAGAAATTGTTTTTTCAAGATCGGCGTGGAAGAACTTGACTGGCCTGCATAGAGCCCTGACCTCAACTCAATCAAACACTTTTGAGATGAATTGGAACACCGACTCAGAGCCAGACCTAATCACCCAACATCAGTGACTGACCTCACTAATGCTCGTGGTTGAATGCGAGTCCCCATAACAATGTTCCAACATCTAGTGGAAAGCTTTCATAGGAGAGTGGAGACTGTTATAGCAGCAAAGGGGGGGACCAACCATATTAAAGCCCATAATTTTGGAATGATATGTTTGACGAGCAGGTGTCCACATACTTTTTGTCATGTAGTGGATATACAGTGGGGAGAACAAGTATTTGATGCAAGGAAAACCTGCAAAATCAGTGTATGTAGAGGTCTGTAATTCTTATCATAGGTACACTTCCTCTGCGAGAGACGGAATCTAAAACAACAATCCAGAAAATCACATTGTATGATTTTTAATTAATTAATTTGCATTTTATTGCATGACATAAGTATTTGATCACCTACCAACCAGTACGATTTCCATCTTTCACAGACCTGTTAGTGTACCTATAATAAAAAATTACAGATCTCTACATGCTTCGTAAGTAGGAAAACCTGCAAAATCGGCAGTGTATCAAATACTTGTTCGCCCCACTGTATATCCCTTCCAGACAAATTTGTCTTCCATCTTTGAGGACATGTATTTACATTGTTAGAGCGGTTACTTGACTATCTTGTCAATATAATAGACCATCTTTGGCAACGTGGATGATGTCTCTTGTTTTGAATCTTAATTTAGAGAACTTCATTTGAAAACGGAATCTGAATGGATCTGAGAAGTTGAATATATGAAACTTTGATCAACTTGAATTGATAGTTTGTAAACTTGATACACAGACAACAAATAAAGGTGAATTAAATAAATAAAACAACGAAACGGAATATATAAATATTGAACTTGAATATAGCCGTCTTTGTATCTAAGACAATTGTGTAGCCTAGAGCGATTTTCTAGGTTAGCCAGCCAGCTATTGTCGTTCTTTTAAGTAACGGAACGCAATCAACCTTGCTAGCTAGCCAGCTAGCCCCCGAATAGCAGCACTGTAGAAACTATTACACTCGACGGAACGACTTGATTAGTGTAGTGTCAACATCGCAGCCACTACCAGCTAGCCTACTCCAGCAGTACTGTTTCATTTCAATCATTTTAGTCAATAAGATTCTTGCTACGTAAGCTTAACTTTCTGAACATTCGAGACGTGTAGTCCACTTGTCATTCCAATCTCCTTTGCATTAGCGTAGCCTCTTCTGTACCCTGTTAACTATGTGTCTATCTATCCCTGTTCTCTCCTCTCTGCACAGACCATACAAACGCTCCACACCGCGTGGCCGCGGCCACCCTAATCTGGTGGTCCCAGCGCGCACGACCCACGTGGAGTTCCTGGTCTCCGGTAGCCTCTGGAACTGCCGATCTGCGGCCAACAAGGCAGAGTTCATCTCAGCCTATGCCTCCCTCCAGTCCCTCGACTTCCTGGCACTGACGGAAACATGGATCACCACAGATAACACTGCTACTCCTACTGCTCTCTCTTCGTCCGCCCACGTGTTCTCGCACACCCCGAGAGCTTCTGGTCAGCGGGGTGGTGGCACCGGGATCCTCATCTCTCCCAAGTGGTCATTCTCTCTCTCTCCCCTTACCCATCTATCTATCGCCTCCTTTGAATTCCATGCTGTCACAGTTACCAGCCCTTTCAAGCTTAACATTCTTATCATTTATCGCCCTCCAGGTTCCCTCGGAGAGTTCATCAATGAGCTTGATGCCTTGATAAGCTCCTTTCCTGAGGACGGCTCACCTCTCACAGTCCTGGGCGACTTTAACCTCCCCACGTCTACCTTTGACTCATTCCTCTCTGCCTCCTTCTTTCCACTCCTCTCCTCTTTTGACCTCACCCTCTCACCTTCCCCCTACTCACAAGGCAGGCAATACGCTCGACCTCATCTTTACTAGATGCTGTTCTTCCACTAACCTCACTGCAACTCCCCTCCAAGTCTCCGACCACTACCTTGTATCCTTTTCCCTCTCGCTCTCATCCAACACTTCCCACACTGCCCCTACTCGGATGGTATCGCGCCGTCCCAACCTTCGCTCTCTCTCCCCCGCTACTCTTTCCTCTTCCATCCTTTCATCTCTTCCCTCTGCTCATACCTTCTCCAACCTTTCTCCTGACTCTGCCTCCTCAACCCTCCTCTCTTCCCTTTCTGCATCCTTTGACTCTCTATGTCCCCTATCCTCCAGGCCGGCTCGGTCCTCCCCTCCCGCTCCGTGGCTCGATGACTCATTGCGAGCTCACAGAACAGAGCTCCGGGCAGCCGAGCGGAAATGGAGGAAAACTCGCCTCCCTGCGGACCTGGCATCCTTTCACTCCCTCCTCTCTACATTTTCCTCCTCTGTCTCTGCTGCTAAAGCCACTTTCTACCACTCTAAATTCCAAGCATCTGCCTCTAACCCTAGGAAGCTCTTTGCCACCTTCTCCTCCCTTCTGAATCCTCCTCCCCCTCCCCCCTCCTCCCTCTCTGCAGATGACTTCGTCAACCATTTTGAAAAGAAGGTCGACGACATCCGATCCTCGTTTGCTAAGTCAAACGACACCGCTGGTTCTGCTCACACTGCCCTACCCTGTGCTCTGACCTCTTTCTCCCCTCTCTCTCCAGATGAAATCTCGCTTCTTGTGACGGCCGGCCGCCCAACAACCTGCCCGCTCGACCCTATCCCCTCCTCTCTCCTCCAGACCATTTCCGGGGACCTTCTCCCTTACCTCACCTCGCTCATCAACTCATCCCTGACCGCTGGCTACGTCCCTTCCGTCTTCAAGAGAGCGAGAGTTGCACCCCTTCTGAAGAAACCTACACTCGATCCCTCCGATGTCAACAACTACAGACCAGTATCCCTTCTTTCTTTTCTCTCCAAAACTCTTGAACGTGCCGTCCTTGGCCAGCTCTCCCTCTATCTCTCTCAGAATGACCTTCTTGATCCAAATCAGTCAGGTTTCAAGACTAGTCATTCAACTGAGACTGCTCTTCTCTGCATCACGGAGGCGCTCCGCACTGCTAAAGCTAACTCTCTCCTCTGCTCTCATCCTTCTAGACCTATCGGCTGCCTTCGATACTGTGAACCATCAGATCCTCCTCTCCACCCTCTCCGAGTTGGGCATCTCCGGCGCGGCCCACGCTTGGATTGCGTCCTACCTGACAGGTCGCTCCTACCAGGTGGCGTGGCGAGAATCTGTCTCCTCGCCACGCGCTCTCACCACTGGTGTCCCCAGGGCTCTGTTCTAGGCCCTCTCCTATTCTCGCTATACACCAAGTCACTTGGCTCTGTCATAACCTCACATGGTCTCTCCTATCATTGCTATGCAGACGACACACAATTAATCTTCTCCTTTCCCCTTCTGATGACCAGGTGGCGAATCGCATCTCTGCATGTCTGGCAGACATATCAGTGTGGATGACGGATCACCACCTCAAGCTGAACCTCGGCAAGACGGAGCTGCTCTTCCTCCCGGGGAAGGACTGCCCGTTCCATGACCTCGCCATCACGGTTGACAACTCCATTGTGTCCTCCTCCCAGAGCGCTAAGAACCTTGGCGTGATCCTGGACAACACCCTGTCGTTCTCAACCAACATCATGGCGGTGGCCCGTTCCTGTAGGTTCATGCTCTACAACATCCGCAGAGTACGACCCTGCCTCACACAGGAAGCGGCGCAGGTCCTAATCCAGGCACTTGTCATCTCCCGTCTGGATTACTGCAACTCGCTGTTGGCTGGGCTCCCTGCCTGTGCCATTAAACCCCTACAACTCATCCAGAACGCCGCAGCCCGTCTGGTGTTCAACCTTCCCAAGTTCTCTCACGTCACCCCGCTCCTCCGCTCTCTCCACTGGCTTCCAGTTGAAGCTCGCATCCGCTACAAGACCATGGTGCTTGCCTACGGAGCTGTGAGGGGAACGGCACCGCAGTACCTCCAGGCTCTGATCAGGCCCTACACCCAAGCAAGGGCACTGCGTTCATCCACCTCTGGCCTGCTCGCCTCCCTACCATTGAGGAAGTACAGTTCCCGCTCAGCCCAGTCAAAACTGTTCGCTGCTCTGGCCCCCCAATGGTGGAACAAACTCCTCACGACGCCAGGACAGCGGAGTCAATCACCACCTTCCGGAGACACCTGAAACCCCACCTCTTCAAGGAATACCTAGGATAGGATAAGTAATCCTTCTCACCCCCCCCCTTAATGACTTAGATGCACTATTGTAAAGTGGCTGTTCCACTGGATGTCAGAAGGTGAATTCACCAATTTGTAAGTCGCTCTGGATAAGAGCGTCTGCTAAATGACTTAAATGTAATGTAATGTAATGAATATTCAATTCAATTGAAATTTAATTTGAAAACTGAATTCAATATACAATTTAAAACTATCCTAATAAAAATCAAAGTATGGAATTCAAAAAACATTTCTGTGGGCACTGAAATCGCTACATAGGCATTATCCTCCGTTCATTGACGAAAGGGACTCCTATCTCCTCTTTTCTCTAATACAGTGGTCACTAAACTGAGTCAAGATCACTGAGTCAAAATGCAAGCCGAGATATACAGCTCAGACTGTTTCTGAACATGACTTATAAAAACATAAGCCTATGCAACATTAAGTTTCGCCATCAGCTGGAAGACTGTGTCCCGTTTTCTCAGTGGAGGGGTGGAGAGGAGGGCCTCACCGGGGATGGAGTGATCCTCCGTTCCCCTCAGACTGACCATCAGTCCAGTAAAAAAACTAAACAATGTATTATGCTCAGTCAGCTGTGCCTCACAAGTAATACAACAAATAATCTATTAGAAGTGTGATCATATACTTTAAATAATTTGAAAATGGTCTGAGAAGAACAACATTGGCAGGGCAAGTCAAGCACAGCCAATATGCAGTGATAATGTATTGGGCCTATAGCCTACTGCACAAACCTCATTGTTACAGAACTGTTTTTAAAAGGTTAACCTCTATGGGATCGGTTGTTTGAATGTTAAATGACGAGACAGAGGCATTGATGCGAGAAACCAGTCTTGTTCAGTACATCACAACACATCCGGGGATCTCAAGCACCCCGGTAAAACACAAGAGTGCTTCTACACCTGCATTGCTTGCTGTTTGGGGTTTTAGGCTGGGATTCTGTACAGCACTTTGAGATATCAGCTGATGTACGAAGGGCTATATAAATAAATTTGATTTGATTTGAAGAGTTGCAGTAAAGAACATTTACCAACAGATGGCATCGCTGTGCCATCTTACACCCATAACATCTTCCCTTTAATAAAATAGGACAGGAGGTGTCAATTCACTAACAAAACTAGTAATAATTTCCAACATGAACAGTTTAGTAAAAAAAAAAATTCAGGTAACAACAACACATTTTGATATTCTCTTCACTTTTATCTCTGTCTGTCAACAATCCCTGATGGGAAACCTACAGATTAAGTATTTTTGGTGGCTGGGACAGACACCCGCAGCGTGAAAAGACAGGGGGCTTGTCTGCGAGGACTGCGGGTTCCCACACAGGCGTGTCACCTAACTGTCTAAGGGGAGAATTGATGGGCGAGGGAGCGGCCGACCTGTGATCCCCTGGCTCTTCGCCCAGTGCCTCAGGCCCCATGTGACTTGTTGGGGTTCTGTCTTTTGTCATGCGACCCCTTTGGCCATCAGGGTTCTGAGTAGGTGCTGGCTCAGCAATCCGAAGGTCAACCCTGTTGCGACGGTACAGTGATCCATTCACTTCAACCAAGTAGGAGCGTGGTGCCACTTTCTGTATACAGGATCCGAGTCTCCAGAGGCCTGTCCGGTCCCCTGGTAGTGGCTTCATTCGCACCGTTTCACCCACCCTGAGCTCAGGTAAGTCTTTGGCTGATTTGTCGTAGATGAACTTGGAGACCCGTCTTCTGTGACGTAGCTTCACCAGCACGTCTGTCACCAAACATGGCTCCAGGAGAGTGCTGGCTACTGGCAGGGCTGCTTTTAATCGCCGTGCCGGGCTGCTATCCATGCCTTCTGTCGGGGTATTGCGCCACTGCAGGATTGCTTTCCAGGCATCTTTGCCCTCTCGCAGAGCCTTTTGCAGAGGTTCTTTGCGATTTTTACTGCGGACACCGCCTTCCCATTAGCTTTTGGATGTTGTGGTGATGAAGTGACGTGCTTGAATTCCCATCCTGCAGCAAATTTTCAGAACTCAACTCCGGAGAATTAGGGTCCATTGTCTGAAATTACACTATCTGGCTGGCCATAGCGGGCAAACTGAGCCTTGCAACATTTGATCGTTGTCTCTGCTGAGAGGTTGGGGAGGAGGGAGGTCAATCTCCCAAAAGTCTGAGTAATGATCGACTACCAGCAGAAAGTCTTTGCCACTGTGCTGGAAGAGATCTAGACTTACTATCTGCCAGGGGCACATTGGTAGCTCGTGGGACATCATCGTCTCTCTCTGTTGCTCAATGGCATATTCATTGCAGATGCATTTACTGACATAGTCTTTGATTTCACTCTGCATTCCTGGCCAATACGGTGTGTCAAGTGCTTGTCTGTAACAGGCCTCACCTCCTATGTGAGTGCACGCGCGCCAACATCTCAGGGCGCAGAGACCGGGGAATAACGATTCTCTGACTCTTGAATATTACTCTGTTTTGAACACTTAGCTCCTCTTTGACTGGCCAATATTCTCTGACGGCTAAAGCAGTTTCTTCCCTGCAGTCGGGCCAGCCCATCAGAATCACAGACCTCAATGACTGGAGTTGCCCGTCCCTGGCTGTGTGCTGTCTGATTTGTATAAGTCGCTGGTCCGTAACATTGAGGTAGTCAGCCTGGTTGATGTGTTCAACATCCACTTGCTCTGTTTGTAAGCTGCACACTGCGCGTTGTTCATGCATGGAGCGTGTATGAGTGCCTGATGCAGTAGCCCTGCTGAGCGTGTCACTCACATACATCTCTGGCCCTGGCTTATACACCACCTTGAGGTTGTAGTTTTGTAGGGCCAGTAGCATGCTCTGCAGTCGTTTTGGGGCATTCAGAAGAGGCTTGCTGAATATAGCAATAAGGGGCTTGTGATCTGTCTGCGGTAATATTGTTGCGCCCGTACAGGTAGTGGTGGAAGCGTTGGTATGCAAACACAATGCTGAGGCACTCCTTCTCTATCTGGGCATAGTTCTGCTCTGGTGGGGTGAGTGCCCTAGAGGCGAATGCCACAGGCTGGCCCTCCTGCATGAGGCAACAGCCAAGTCCATACTGGCTTGAGTCACTCTGAATCATGACAGGTTGACACATTGTAGTATCGCAGTACAGGTGTCTGGGTGACCAGTTGTTTTATTTCCCTCACCGCTGTGTCATGTTTTGGGAGCCAATGCCAGATGGTGTCCTTGTCCATGAGCCTCCTCAGTGGCTCACACACTTCAGAGAGCCGCGGTAGGAATTTGGCCAGGTAGGTGGCGAATCCGACGAAGCGCTGCACTCCCTTCACGTCAGATGGGTGGGGCATTTCCAAGACAGCCTTCACTTTTTCAGGATCCGCCTTCAGTCAGGTGGAGGATAAGATGTGCCCATGAAAGCGGACCTCTGGCACTTTAAACTGAAGCTTTTTTATGCTTAGCCTTAGCTTGACCTGTCTGCATCTGACCATCAGGGCCAGCAGCTTGGCGTCATGGTCACATTCTGCCTCCTCATCACTGTCCCCACAGCCCACTACGAGGATGTCATCTGCTATGGCTTCCACGCCACTGAGTCCCATCAACAGCTCATGCGGTTTCTTCTGATACTCCTCTGGAGCCACGGAGACACCAAACGGAAGCTTCAACCACCTCTTCCTGCCCCAGGGTGTCCAAAAGGTGGTCATGTAGCTGCTGAGCTCGTCGAGCTTGCACTACAGGAAGGCATCTCTGGCATCCACGAGCATGAAGACTCTGGCCTTTGGGAGCTTGTAAAGAACATCCTCCAACGTGGGCATAATGTAATGTGAACGTCACAGAGCCCGGTTGAGATGTTTAGGATCAATGCATATCCGTAGCTTGTCTGGTTTCTTGACGATAACCATATTACTTATCCAGTCTGTAGGCTCGGTGACAGATATGATGTGGCCATCTGCTTCGTATTTGTCAAGCTGAGCCTTCGTAGCTGCTTTCATGGCCACTGGTACATTGCGGGGTGCACACTGGACAGGCTGGATTGCTGCGTCCAACTCAAAGTGGACTTCCCCGGGAACTGACTCGACCGGTGCGTTGAAGACATCATGGTACTTGCTTAGGAGTGTCTCCTTGCTCAGGGGCCCAGCCTGGACTTTGTCTATAATGTTAAGATCAGCTGGGATGGTGAAGTTAATAAGCCCAAGGCGCTCGCATGTAGAACCTGACAGTGATGGCTGTTGACTAGCCTCAACTATTTCAAACTCAAGGGTGTGTTTCTGGCCACGTAAAACACACTGTCACAAACAGGCCTAAAGAGGTCATGAACTGGCCTGAATACAGTTTCAGCTTGGTGCTACTCTGTGTGAGTTTGTCTCTGGGCGCGAGCCTCCTTTTGTCTTTAAGGCTCATAACGTTGCATGTGGCCCCTGAATCTAGCTGGCATTGATGTGGTGTATTATTAAGTAGCAGACAAACCACTTTTGTCCTTTTGGCCTCACTGCCCCTATGAACTCGCTAGCATATACGTCCTCTGTGCTGCCGTTCCCTTCATCTGTGTTTGTTTCCATGGAGTGCACTTTACCCCCTTTCTCTTGCTTTTCATGCAGACCCTTGCGAAGTGATTAGCTGTACCACAGGATTTGCATATTTTTCCATAGGCTGGGCAGTGTTCTTTTCCTCGTCCATGACAAATGCAACAATATCGGCATGTATTGGGGTTGTCTACTGCACAGTTGTCTGTAGTATTAGCATAAGCTGTGACAAAGGGGAATTTCTTTACTGGCTGCCTGAATGTAGCATTGACATTGTCCATATGTTGCCTTTCTAGCTCCATGGACCTTATCTGTATATCAGTAAGCTCTGCTGCACGGCATGTCTCCACTGCCAAGACCAGCCGGTCACGTTCTCTCAGCAAATGTCTGCGGGTGCCCTCATCAGTTATGCCAAGCACAATCTTATCTCTGATCAGTTCATCTCTTAAAGCACCATAGTCACATGTAGCTGCCTTTTCCCTTAACCTAGTGACAAAGCTGTCAATGGACTCCCCATCCTCCTGTTTGCAACGACCGAAAACATAACGCTCGTAGATGACGTTCTTTGCTGGCGTAAAGGAACGTTCAAGAGCATCAAGAATAGCTGCAGCGTTACCTTGCTGAGCTGCTGTTAGGTTCAGGTTGTGTTTGTATACGTGTCGGCATTCAGTTCCCATTATAGTTCTCAAAGTGGCAGCCACTACCTCATCTTCCTTTTCCAGAAGTCCCGTTGCTAGCGCATAGTCCTCCCATTCACCTCTAAACGTATCCCAGTTCGTGCTCCAATCCACGCTGAGCTTCATAACGGCGGGAGGGGGAATGTTCGCTGCCATGTCTAACCGGTGCTAACAACACTGAAGCTAACTAGCAAACTCACTCTAGCTAAGGCCAATTCCACATTTTACTCAAATAAGCATTTGTTTGGTAAACCAGAACAGGTGACTCTAATTTGCGGAAAGCATGGTTAGTTATCTGACTCTGACACCATGTTTTAATGTTAAAAGACGAGACAAGAGGCATTGATACGAGAAACCAGTCTTGTTCAGTACATCACAACACGGTAAAACCCCGGTAAAACACAAGAGTTGCAAGTAAAGAACATTTTCCAACAGATGACATCAATGTGCCATCTTACACACATAACATCGGTGTCCCTAAACCGGGACAGTTGTTGCTAACGTGCGCTAATCAAATCAAATTAGTCAAATGCTCCGAATACAACAGGTGTAGAACTTACAATGAAATGCTTACTTACGAGCCCCTAACCAACAATGCAGTTTAAAAACAATATGGATAAAAATAAGAAATATAAGTAGTAAGTAATTAAAGAGCAGCAGTAAAATAACAATAGTGAGACTATATACAGGGGGGTACCGGTAAAGGGTCAATGTGCGGGGGCAACAGTTAGTTGAGATAGTAGAGTTATTAAAGTGACTATGCATTGTGACCAGAATTACGTTCTAAGTAACAGCCAACTTTCCAGGACATAAACATGTCTTATATCGGCAGAAAGTTTAAATTCTTGTTCATCTAACTGCACTGTCCAATATACTGTAGCTATTACAGTGAAAAAAAATACCATGCTACTATTTGAGGAGAGTGCACAACAACAAAACACTTTTATCACAGCAACTGGTTTGATACATTCACCTCTGAAGGTAAATACTGTACTTACATTCAGTAGTCTTGCTCTGATTTGTCATCCTGAGAGTCACAGAGATAAAAGGTAGCATAGTTTTGTATGATAAATCAATTTTTATATTCAAATGTAGGATCTGGGTTCCACAGTTTGAACCCTGAGGACTCTGGAACACATGTTTGTTAGTTTGTATTATCTTTTACTTTTTACAGATCTAATATGTTATACTCTCCTACATTAAGATGTAAATGTAAAATTAAGATCACATTTCCACAAACGTCAAAGTGTTTCCTTTCAAATAGTATCCAGAATTATGCGTATCCTTGCTTCAGGTCCTGAGCTACAGGCAGTTAGATTTGCATATGTCATTATAGACGAAAATT
>NC_088236.1:26724654-26920250 GCF_036934945.1 Oncorhynchus masou masou | reverse complement strand
GAGGGAAGAGAGGGAAGAGGGGGAAGAGAAGGGGGGGAGAGAGAGAGAAAGGGAGGATGGGGAGAGAGCAGGGTTAGGGGGAAAGAGAGAAGGGGGTGAGAGGGGAAAGAGAGAAGGGGATGAGAGGGGAGGGAGGGGTGAGGGGGAGAGAGAGAATGGGTTGAGAGGGGAGAGAGGGGATAAGAGGGGAGAGAAATGGGATGATGAGAGGGGAGAGAGAGAAGGGGATAAGAGGGGACAGAGAGAAGGGGATGAGAGGGGACAGAGAGAAGGGTATAAGAGGGGACAGAGAGAAGGGGATGAGAGGGGACAGAGAGAAGGGGATGAGAGGGACAGAGAGAAGGGGATGAGAGGGGACAGAGAGAAGGGGATGCGAGGGGAGAGAGAGAAGGGGATGAGAGGGGACAGAGAGAAGGGGATGAGAGGGGACAGAGAGAAGGGGATAAGAGGGGACAGAGAGAAGGGGATGAGAGGGGACAGAGAGAAGGGGATGAGAGGGGACAGAGAGAAGGGGATAAGAGGGGACAGAGAGAAGGGGATAAGAGGGGACAGAGAGAAGGGGATGAGAGGGGACAGAGAGAAGGGGATGAGAGGGGACAGAGAGAAGGGGATGAGAGGAGACAGAGAGAAGGGGATGAGAGGAGACAGAGAGAAGGGATGAGAGGGGACAGAGAGAAGGGGATGAGAGGGGACAGAGAGAAGGGGATAAGAGGGGAAGGAGGGGTGAGAGGGGAGGGAGGGGTGAGGGGGAGAGAGAGAATGGGATGAGAGGGGAGAGAGGGTTGAGGGGGAGAGAGAGAATGGGATGAGAGGGGAGAGAGAAAAGGGGATGCGAGGGAACAGAGAGAAGGGGATGAGAGGGGTGAGGGGGAGAGAGAGAATGGGATGAGAGGGGAGAGAGGGGTGAGGGGGAGAGAGAGAATGGGATGAGAGGGGAGGGAGGGGTTAGGGGGAGAGAGAGAATGGGATGAGAGGGTAGGGAGAAAGAGAAGGGGGGGAGAAAGGGAGGTTGGGGAGAGAGCAGGGTGAGGGGGAAAGAGAGAAGGGGGTGAGAGGGGAAAGAGAGAAGGGGATGAGAGGGGAGGGATGGGTGAGGGGGAGAGAGAGAATTGGATGAGAGGGGAGAGAGAAAAGGGGATGAGAGGGGAGGGAGGGGTGAGAGGGAGAGAGAGAATGGGATGAGAGGGGAGAGAGGGGTGAGGGGGAGAGAGAGAATGGGATGAGAGGGGGAGAGAGAAAAGGGGATGCGAGGGGACAGAGAGAAGGGGAGGGGAAGGGAGGGGGAGGGAGGGGGATGAGGGGGAGAGAGAGAATGGGATGAGAGGGGAGAGAGGGGTGAGGGGGAGAGAGAGAATGGGATGAGAGGGGGAGGGAGGGGGAGAGAGAGAATGGGATGAGAGGGGAGGGAGGGGATGAGGGGGGAGAGAGAATGGGATGAGAGGGGGAGGGGTGAGGGGGAGAGAGCGAATGGGATGAGAGGGGGGAGAGGGAGAGAGGGGATAAGAGGGGACAGAGAGAAGGGGATAAGAGGGGACAGAGAGAAGGGGATGTGAGGGGACAGAGAGAAGGGGATGAGAGGGGACAGAGAGAAGGGGATGTGAGGGGACAGAGAGAAGGGGATGAGAGGGGACAGAGAGAAGGGGATGAGAGGGGACAGAGAGAAGGGGATGCGAGGGGACAGAGAGAAGGGGATAAGAGGGGACAGAGAGAAGGGGATGAGAGGGGACAGAGAGAAGGGGATGCGAGGGGACAGAGAGAAGGGGATGAGAGGGGACAGAGAGAAGGGGATGAGAGGGGACAGAGAGAAGGGGATGAGAGGGGAGGGAGGGAAGGGGATGCGAGGGGACAGAGAGAAGGGGATGAGAGGGGACAGAGAGAAGGGGATGAGAGGGGACAGAGAGAAGGGGATGTGAGGGGACAGAGAGAAGGGGATAAGAGGGGACAGAGAGAAGGGGATGCGAGGGGACAGAGAGAAGGGGACGAGAGGGGACAGAGAGAAGGGGACAAGAGGGGACAGAGAGAAGGGGACGAGAGGGGACAGAGAGAAGGGGACAAGAGGGGACAGAGAGAAGGGGATGAGAGGGGACAGAGAGAGGGGATAAGAGGGGACAGAGAGAAGGGGATGCGAGGGGACAGAGAGAAGGGGATAAGAGGAGACAGAGAGAAGGGGATGAGAGGGGACAGAGAGAAGGGGATGAGAGGGGACAGAGATAAGGGGATGCGAGGGGACAGAGAGAAGGGGATGAGAGGGGAGAGAGGGGTGAGGGGGAGAGAGAGAATGGGATGAGAGGGGAGAGAGAAAAAGGGGATGCGAGGGGACAGAGAGAAGGGGATGAGAGGGGAGGGAGGGGAGAGGGGGAGAGAGAGAAGGGGATGAGAGGGGAGAGAGGGGTGAGGGGGAGAGAGAGAATGGGATGAGAGGGGAGGGAGGGGATGAACAGAGAGAGAGAAGGGGATGAGAGGGGAGGGGAGGGGGACAGGGGGAGAGAGAGAATGGGATGAGAGGGGGAGAGGGGTGAGGGGGAGAGAGAGAATGGGATGAGAGGGGGAGAGAGAGAAGGGGATAAGAGGGGACAGAGAGAAGGGATGAGAGGGGACAGAGAGAAGGGGATGTGAGGGGACAGAGAGAAGGGGATGAGAGGGGACAGAGAGAAGGGGATGTGAGGGGACAGAGAGAATGAGGGGACAGAGAGGGGACAGAGAGAAGGGGATGAGAGGGGACAGAGAGAAGGGGATGCGAGGGGACAGAGAGAAGGGGATAAGAGGGGACAGAGAGAAGGGGATGAGAGGGGACAGAGAGAAGGGGATGCGAGGGGACAGAGAGAAGGGGATGAGAGGGGACAGAGAGAAGGGGATGAGAGGGGACAGAGAGAAGGGGATGAGAGGGGAGGGAGGGAAGGGGATGCGAGGGGACAGAGAGAAGGGGATGAGAGGGGACAGAGAGAAGGGGATGAGAGGGGACAGAGAGAAGGGGATGAGAGGGGACAGAGAGAAGGGGATAAGAGGGGACAGAGAGAAGGGGATGCGAGGGGACAGAGAGAAGGGGACGAGAGGGGACAGAGAGAAGGGGACAAGAGGGGACAGAGAGAAGGGGACGAGAGGGGACAGAGAGAAGGGGACAAGAGGGGACAGAGAGAAGGGGATGAGAGGGGACAGAGAGAAGGGGATAAGAGGGGACAGAGAGAAGGGGATGCGAGGGGACAGAGAGAAGGGGATAAGAGGAGACAGAGAGAAGGGGATGAGAGGGGACAGAGAGAAGGGGATGAGAGGGGACAGAGATAAGGGGATGCGAGGGGACAGAGAGAAGGGGATGAGAGGGGAGAGAGGGGTGAGGGGGAGAGAGAGAATGGGATGAGAGGGGAGGGAGGGGGGAGAGAGAGAATGGGATGAGAGGGGGGAGGGGTGAGGGGGAGAGAGCGAATGGGATGAGAGGGGAGAGAGAGAAGGGGATAAGAGGGGACAGAGAGAAGGGGATAAGAGGGGACAGAGAGAAGGGGATGAGAGGGGACAGAGAGAAGGGGATGAGAGGGGACAGAGAGAAGGGGATGAGAGGGGACAGAGAGAAGGGGATAAGAGGGGACAGAGAGAAGGGGATGCGAGGGGACAGAGAGAAGGGGATGAGAGGGGACAGAGAGAGGGGACAGAGGGGATGCGAGGAGACAGAGAGAAGGGGATAAGAGGGGACAGAGAGAAGGGGATGAGAGGGGACAGAGAGAAGGGGATGCGAGGAGACAGAGAGAAGGGGATAAGAGGGGACAGAGAGAAGGGGATAAGAGGGGACAGAGAGAAGGGGATGAGAGGGGACAGAGAGAAGGGGATGAGAGGGGAGAGAGGGGTGAGGGGGAGAGAGAGAATGGGATGAGAGGGGAGGGAGGGGGGAGAGAGAGAATGGGATGAGAGGGGAGGGAGGGGTGAGGGGGAGAGAGCGAATGGGATGAGAGGGGAGAGAGAGAAGGGGATGAGAGGGGACAGAGAGAAGGGGATGAGAGGGGACAGAGAGAAGGGGATGAGAGGGGACAGAGAGAAGGGGATGAGAGGGGACAGAGAGAAGGGGATAAGAGGGGACAGAGAGAAGGGGATGAGAGGGGACAGAGAGAAGGGGATGAGAGGGGACAGAGAGAAGGGGATAAGAGGGGACAGAGAGAAGGGGATGAGAGGGGACAGAGAGAAGGGGATGAGAGGGGACAGAGAGAAGGGGATGTGAGGGGACAGAGAGAAGGGGATGAGAGGGGACAGGGAGGGGATGAGGGGAGAGAGAGAGAACGGGATGAGAGGGGAGAGAGGGGTGAGGGGGAGAGAGAGAATGGGATGAGAGGGGAGAGAGAGAAGGGGGGATAAGAGGGGACAGAGAGAAGGGGATGAGAGGGGACAGAGAGAAGGGGATGAGAGGGGACAGAGAGAAGGGGATAAGAGGGGACAGAGAGAAGGGGATGAGAGGGGACAGAGAGAAGGGGATGAGAGGGGACAGAGAGAAGGGGGATGAGAGGGGAGGGAGGGGTGGAGGGAGGGGGGAGAGAGAGAACGGGATGAGAGGGGAGAGAGGGGTGAGGGGGAGAGAGAGAATGGGATGAGAGGGGAGAGAGAGAAGGGGATAAGAGGGGACAGAGAGAAGGGGATGAGAGGGGACAGAGAGAAGGGGATGAGAGGGGACAGAGAGAAGGGGATGCGAGGGGACAGAGAGAAGGGGATGAGAGTGGACAGAGAGAAGGGGATGAGAGGGGACAGAGAGAAGGGGATGCGAGGGGACAGAGAGAAGGGGATGCGAGGGGACAGAGAGAAGGGGATGAGAGGGGACAGAGAGAAGGGGATGCGAGGGGACAGAGAGAAGGGGATGAGAGGGGACAGAGAGAAGGGGATGAGAGGGGACAGAGAGAAGGGGATGAGAGGGGACAGAGAGAAGGGGACAAGATGGGACAGAGAGAAGGGGATGAGAGGGGACAGAGATAAGGGGATAAGAGGGGACAGAGAGAAGGGGATGAGAGGGGACAGAGAGAAGGGGATAAGAGGGGACAGAGATAAGGGGATAAGAGGGCACAGAGAGAAGGGGATGAGAGGGGACAGAGAGAAGGGGATGAGAGGGGACAGAGGGAAGGGGATAAGAGGGGACAGAGGGGTTGAGAAGGGGAGGATAGGGGAGAGAGATGGGTAAAGAGGGGGGTTAAGAGGAGGAGAGAGAGGAAGGGTGAGGGGGAGTGAGATGAGATGAGATAAGGAGAGTGGAGAGAGGAGGTCAGTAGACAGAGATAAAAAGATTAGTAAAAAATGCAGCACTAGATACTGATTGACTAGACTGAGGATGCTTGTGTGTGTGTGTGTGTGTGTGTGTGTGTGTGTGTGTGTGTGTGTGTGTGTGTGTGTGTGTGTGTGTGTGTGTTCTTACTCGTCTACTCCAGTGGCGTCTCCGTGTAGTGCGCTGTGCCAGTTGACAGGTAGGAACTCCACTCTGCCCACCCTGCCCTCCTCCTGGCCTCTCCTGTAATGGCTCCCCAGGAGGGATAGGGACGCACTCCTGAAGTCATTCACTAGACAAAGAGAGAGAGACCGTTAATACACACATACACACACAGAAAGACAGTTCACACACACACACACACACACACACACACACACACACACACACACACAGAGACCATTAACACACAGAGATAGTTGACACACACACACAGAGACCGTTAACACACGCATACACACACAGCCCCAAACACAGTCAAACAGATGCATTGACACACACACACACACACACACACACACACACACAGTCAAACAGGCACACACACACACACACACACAGTCAAACAGGCACACACACACACTCACCACACTGTATGATAGATCTGAAGCGGATGTCACAGGCGGGGCCGATGCCGTGAACCATGAATACCAGGTGATCTATTGTCTCTGGTTCACCTGGATAACACACACAGACAGGCCTTCAGTAGAGCAGGACGCATGTCTCTCACACACACGGAGATTAGAAACTCGCACACACACACACCTAAAAAGATGTTTAGTAATGTAGGACAGATATACTGAAAGTAATCCATTATCCTAAATGGTTTTGAGACTGACCAGAGGTCAAACAGTAAATATATCTCTCACACACATATACACACACACACACACACCGTCAGGTATCTCTGTTGTGATGTTGTCGACACCCCTCTTGACAGTACGTGGGCGAGTCTGCTCCGAGGGAGAGGAGACCCACTCGTCCTGCAACGTGATTGGCTGGTACTGCATGATCAGCTGACCATGGAAGGGGGGTTAGAGGTGGAGAGAAAAAGAGAGAGTAAATACAGGTTGAGGAGATACTAAAAACATGACACCCCATAACTAATGCATCCAAACTTAGCATAGCATGTGTCAGTCCCATGGTGTAGTACAGACATGAGGAGCGGTCAGCATTCTTACTTTAGGGTTGTGCAGGATGACTGTCTCTCCTGAAGGAAAATCCAGCTTCCTCTTCCACTCATCTAGAGTCACTGCTATCATATAGGCCTCCTGACAGACAGACAGACAGACAGACAGACAGACAGACAGACAGACAGACAGACAGACAGACAGACAGACAGACAGACATACAGACAGACAGACAGACAGACAGACGGACGGACGGACATACGGACGGACGGACGGACAGACGGACGGACGGACGGACGGACGGACAGACAGACAGACAGACAGACGGGGGGATTACACAACTTAGTAGTGTTGTAATAATATTGTAGTTATGTACTATTGTTGTTGTAATGGTGTATTAGTGTTGTAATGTTGATTATGTTGTAGAAATGTTGTACCAATGGTGTAATAATGGGGGTACAGATGTTGACATGATGCTGTAATAACATTGTACTGATGTTACAGCACTGCCAGGGTAACGTTAGAGTGTCGTACCTCCAGGTTGGTGCTGAACTCCTCTGGGTAGGGCATGTATCTGGTATCTTTATCTCCTTTATAGAACCAGGTACAGCGTCGCACCTCTGACGGGCCCTGCTCCCAGTACACCGCATACCTCTGCCGCTCCCGAACACGCACGTCATACCTCTCCCCTTCTACTGCCACCACCACCTCCTCCTCTCCTGCTAAACACACACAATATACACAACACATACAACATACACAACATACACACACAAATATTCTCAATGAACACAGATGAAAGTGATACAGAGACCGTGTGAGTGTGTGAGTGTGTGTAGCCTATTCCTCTCCTTTCTGCCAGCCGCAGGGACTGACCCAGTGGGCAGCAGACCAGAGAGGACTGTTATGGTGATATCTGACAGTTGTTCAACACACACTCGCTCTACGTCTCTCTCGCTACGTCTACCTCTTTCTGCTGCTCTCCTTCTCTCCCACTCACCGGTAGACAAGGCATGTTCCAGTCTCTCCGAGTCCTCTCTGCTGAAAGGGAGCCACACATCCTTGGAGTCGACACGGCGACAGTAGAACCAATGGGGTTGCACGGGCTGGTACAGGGGCGGGGCTGGCTCCATGTCAACCAACTCGAAGGAGGAAGTGGAGGAAGGGGAGGTCTCCTCCACCACTCCAGACACCTGCAGGGGTGAAATCATCAACATGACATCATCATACTAATACCTGGGGTGTAATGGTGCTTTCAAGACAACTCAGAAACTCGGAACCTCCAAGTGAAAATGTGCATACCTTTCCGAGTTGCCTTGAATGCAGCATGAACGCGACTAGAATTCTGTATTTACACATGCACATACAGTAAGAATCAACACTGGATAAACAAATAGTATAAATAACCGTCTGTGAGTATAAATATAAATAACACTAATCTCTGTGAAACACAGCAGCTACAGTAGCACCCACCTGATCATTTACTGGGAAAGTCTACTTTAAGACCCCTATAACCAGGAGGTCTCTGTAGAGATCCATAGTTTCTATTCTAGGGAGGTAGTATCGTCACAACCCCTGACGTAGTTCGACCTACCTTCCCCTCCACACAGCACAGTCTCTCCACAATCACACCATTCTACAGTTACATCCAGGAGCTTCAATAATTAAACAGCAGCCAAGCAGGGCTTCGGTTGTTCCTTTTTCCTGTAGCTCCCACTGATCACTGATTCTCAGGAGACGAGCAGAGACGAGACCAGGACAGAGCACAGCGTAACGGACCTCTCTCGGGCTAAACAAACCCTGCTTTATTCTCTCTACTGCAGCAAGCATCTCCTCTCTCCTTTGCCTTTCCTCTGTTCCGCTCTTCTTTCCTCTCCACTTTTCCCCTCTATTTTCCAATTTTCTCCTCTACTCACAGCTAACATGGGCCCGAGCTCGGCCCCAGTGTGTGAAAGAACAGCACAAAGGCTGGATCTCTCTGTACCTCTGGAAGGGAGATTGACATCCTCACATCACGTGCTGTGCTAGAATTCTGTACGCAAAAGGAGATTCTGCGACAGTATTTTCCACAGCCAAACCTTTAAACTCTGGGTTGCGAAATAAAATCTCTAATTTGTGCTGTTAAATCTTCCGTTGCATGGGCAATAATTTTATTATTGTGACACCAATGCAGATTTTACACAACTTCACCATGACATTGTTCTTCTAAAACAGATTCCGTAATGTGGCTTCAGGAATGAACCAGGAATGTTTATGGCAGGTTCTTCCTGTTAGCTGCCCAAACAGGAAGTCTCCTTCGCCTCGCAACTGAGTTTTTAACCAAACTAATAAATGACCTGTACCCGCTCACACAAATTGGCTTTTGCCAATCATGACAATGCTTCTGAATAGACCAACACTATAAAAGTGTCAACTGTATAACTACCTCTCCCTTCCTAATCCCTGTTGTGTGTTGGCAGTTGGCACAGGCCCTAAGGTGACTGCAGGACATATCATTCTTATTGTAACATTAGCTCTGTGGGGCAGGAGAATGTAACAGTTGACTTTGAGCAAGGGGACCAGAGCACACACACACACACTAGAGCAGGGGGACTAGCGGAGGGGGCATAGTTGTAAGAGGCTGGGGAGGGGCCTAGCAGTGACTGACATTAGTCAAGTGTTCACTGACAAGACAAGCTGCCTTATAGGGCCTCTGCTATAGAAGTGTTATGGGAGGAGTAAATACCACCAGTACACGCTGTATTCCCATTGCCTATAGTGTGATAACATTACTGTTCACTTTAGACATTTGGGGATTTTTTGGGCCTTTCAGAATCTGTTTTACATCAGCCAGGTCTGGAAAGCTCCTGGCAAAGTCTCAAGACTGTATTTGTGGTTATAGACTATCAGGGTATTTCTACTGGGTTATTGGAGAGTGACAGGGAAGCCTGTCCTGAAAATCAACTGCTTCAACAAATGTTTAATATGCAGTATATAACGACATGTTTGATGTTTTATTTACAATATGTATATGTGTATAGACTACATCTAACATAGAATAGAAGAGGCATTTGAAATTCATTGAATTTAACTGAATTCAATTTGATTTCCTTAAATTCAAATTGCAATTCTATATTCTGTTTACCACATGAATTAAAATGTAATTAAAATTCAATAATTAAATTGGAATTCATGAAGCATTCTCAATTCAAACCTGACTTGAGCCCAACACTGACACACACTTGACTGATCATGCCGTCACAGAACTGTACACAGTTGCACAGTACACAGTTACACAGTACACAAACTCACCTGCTCCACAGGCGTGTTCCCATCCAGAAGTGTGTGCGCAGGTGGGATCCTGTCCAGAGGTGTATGTGCAGGTTTGTCTGACAGGTCCTGAACAGTGATGGTGGGGGCAGGCTGTGAGTGCACCCCCTCTGGCCCCAGGCCCTCTGACATCACCCTTACCCCACAGCCCTACAGAGAGAGAGAGTTGGGCACTGAGGCACACTGAGGTACTACTGTAGCTAACTGAGGACCTGAAAGAGAAATAATAACAACAAAACCATCATGTTAGCTCATCTGTGGGCACTTTGTTTTATTTGACCTTTATTTATTTAGCACTAGCTAGAGATACACAAGAAAGTAACGGAACCCATGCATGGTATCTGTTTCGGATTAGATCCGCAATAGTCCAAATGGTGACGGAATAGTGCTGGTTCTTTATTATTTGATGGTTCTTTATTATTATGGCAGCGCGTTAACGTTATAGGTTTCTCTTGTAGGACGGAAAGAGAAGAGCTGTCAAGAGTACAGGTCAAATTATTGGCTTGTACTAGAGGCTCATGACGGTGATGGCGAGATAGCTAACTAGCTAACGTTAATGAACAAAGACCATCTGACATACGCCAGTCAGCCACCAATCTGGGGTAGCTTGCTTAGCCTGGCTGCATGTTTAGCTAATATCGCTTGAGTAGATGTTTTTGATTATTAGCTAACTATTACCTACAAGAACACTACACTCCTAGTTAGCCAGCTATAACGGATTCTCCTCAGTCAATGTAGCGCCAGTAGTAGCTAGCTAGCCAGGACGGAGAAGGCAGTCAGAAAACAACATTAACTGACCTGCTGCTGCTGGACTAGGTGGTCGGGCAGCCGGTCCGGGGACTCACATAGCTCTTCTACTGTTATTACATTACAGACGTAACAACCTATCACTCCACCAAGCACGGTTGCCAAATCAATAAAACTATATAGAAACAGTTGAAACAATCAAAAGCTAGCTAGCTAGCTAGATAGCTATCAAACTACCTAATGTGTGCGGTCATCTCTCGGTTGTGTAGTTGTAGAGAGCCTGTCCTGTCACTACTGGCGATGTTTAAAAAAAAAAATGTTTTTATTGACAACAACTCAATACAGAAAGAACATGTGGGAACGCAAGTATATACAAATAATATACAATGGACAATTGGACTAAGGGGCACAATATCACATTACACAAGGGCCTTAAGGGACATACATACACTTATTATTCAGCTTTTTTGTTAGTATAGTATTTAATTGTCTTAAAATATAGTTACATTTATTTTTGTACGTTAAGAAAATGTGGTGTTTTGTTTGTAAATTTACATTTGTGAATATGAAATTTGTCCAAAAGAATAATTAAATTAATTACATAAAATGTTTCAGCTTATTTCTATCGTGGGTAAAGAATCCAAGCAGTACATCTCTCCATAATAGTGTAAAATCGTCATAAATGTGTTCAATTATAAATCTACTGATGCCTTGCCACAGTTTTCTTACATGAATACAATGCCAAAAAAAGATGCAACGCTGTTTCTGGGTGGTCATTACAAAAGGAACAATTTGAGTTGATGTTTTCCTTACACTTCTTCATATAATGGTTGGCAGGATAATATTAATGAATAATTTTAAAGGAAACGTCTTTTTTTCTACCTTTATTTTACTAGACAAGTCAGTTAAGAACAAATTCTTATTTTCAATGACGGCCTAGGAACAGTGGGTTAACTGCCTGTTCAGGGGCAGAATCTAGGTGAGGTGCCATGTTTCATTTTGACAGAGCTGTTTGTATATAGAGTCTTAATAGCCTTACAGAAAAAATCCCCAAAGCCAAATCTCTCAAAGGAGTGGAAGAGGAGCTGATGCTCTACTGTGTCAAATGCTTTATAAAAATCTAAAAATAATATGAAGCTATCCTCGGTTATTAGGTCTGAGTAGTCAAGTATGTCTAATACTAGTCTGATATTGTTGAGAATTAGTCTGTTTCTCATAAAGCCAGACTGTGTTTCATCAATGATTGCATCCAGGACTTAATTATTTTTGCAAGTAGTAAGGCTTATCTTATAATATTTATTAAGAAGAGAAATCGGACGCCAGTTATCGATGAGCAGCACTTATTTTTTAGGCTTATGTATCAGTGTTATTAACCCCTGACTCACTGTAGGAGGGAGAACATTGTTTTTAATACTCTCTAAAAAGACTTCAAATAGGAAGGGAGCTACTTGTTCAGAAAATAATTTGTAAAATTCTGATGTAATTCCATCAACACCTGGTGATTTATTGTTCTTTAGATGTTTGATAGACACTATAATCTCTTCAACTTTGATGGGTTCATCACACTGTTTATATTCTGTATCACTGATAGAGAGAACATTATTCCGTGAGTAATAAAACATATCTGTGGATTCCTGACAGTACATAGAGCTACAGTATACAATTTTCTGTAAAAATTGCTACAGTATTTAGCGATTCATTTTTGGTCATCTGTACTAACACCATCAATGTTTAACTTATGGATAGTGTTATTTGTAGAGTGAATTTTCTCAAGAAATAGGATAAATTCTGTTCTCCCTCCTCAATCCATTTTTTCCTAGATCTAATAAAGGCTCCTTCTGCTTTTAATCTATATATATTATCCAGTTTATTTTGTAACTCAATCAGTTCCATCCTCTTCTCCAACCAAGAGGCTGACTGGGGACCTCTGAGAAAGGGAAGTTATCTTAAAGATCACCTTTTCCTCCTCAGCTGTTCTAGTCTTAGCAAGATTACTACCATATTTTCTAAGGTATTTGGACACCTCAAATTTAAAGAGCTCCCAGTTCTTGCAATAAGATTTTTCTTCACAAGCCCTTTCCCAAAAGTGTGAAAGTAGATCTTTAACCTCAAACTTAACTTTATCACAATTTAATAACGAGCTATTTAGCTTCCAGTAGGATGCTCTACCAAGGTTAGTATCAGGGGTAAATATTTTGACATCAATTTAAATGGCCCTATGGTCTGTGAGGGGAGTAGTACAAATATTTGTAGTAACACACTCACTACCAATACATTTGGATATAAGCCAAAACTCTATTCTGGATTGTCTGGAGCCTGTTTTGTTACTCCAAGTGAATGATCTGTCAGCCGGAAATCTCTCTCTCCAGATCAAACTTTTCCATAAAAAGTATTAAACCCAATTTCTGATTGGTTGGCCTACCTGGGGACCATCTATCAGTTGAATTATCTATAGTAAGGTTAAAGTCCCCTCCTATCAATATTAACGAATTCGGAAATGTAGATAATCAATGAAGTATATGTTTCTCTATAGATTCAAGCAACTCATCATTCTCATGTTTAGTGGTGTACCCTTAGAAGTTTACAGTAATGAGCGTAATGAGAAGTGACTGCTGGCGATGTCCCCGCCCCCAAACAGCAACCTCGCGTCATCAGTCAAGAGGTGAGAGGTCACTTGTGTGAGAGCATGGAATTAAAATAGTTTAATGGAATTTACTCAGTCAGCATAAAACATTGCTTCATAGAGAGGGAGATATTATTACATACAAATGTAATTGATCAGACACATTATGCAACATATATACAATTTAAAATGTCACGTTTTAACAGTTATTAATGCTATCACAAACATGAGGAATCAGTCTTATCCTACGATGACATTGCAAGTGCAGATATTGCCCTTCCCTTAATGCCAAAGTAACTTATGACCTGTGGTCACCATCCAACCCTGCCTACAATAAGTAGCCTTATACCTGTAACTATGTTATATATACATTATACAGGTGAATTCGGAAGTTTACATACACTTAGGTTGGAGTCATTAAAACTCCTTTTTCAACCACTCCACAAATATCTTGTAAACAAACTATAGTTTTGGCAAGTCGGTTAGGACATCTACTTTGTGCATGACACAATTGTTTACAGACAGATTATTTCACTTATTATTCACTGTATCACAATTCCAGTGGGTCAGAAGTTTACATACACTAAGTTGAATGTGCCTTTAAACAGCTTGGATAATTCCATAAAATTATGTCATGTTTTAGAAGATTCTGATAATCTGATTTACATAATTTGAGTCAATTGGAGGTGTCCCCGTGGATGTATTTCACGGCCTACCTTCAAACTCAGTGTCTTGATCATGAGAAAATTAAATGAAATCAGCCAAGACCTCAGAAAAAAAATTGTAGACATCCACAAGTCTGGTTCATCCTTGGGAGCAATTTCCACACACCTGAATGTACCACTTTCATCTGTACAAACAATAGTACGCAGGTATAAACACCATGGGACCACGTAGCTATCATACCGCTCAGGAAGGAGAAGCGTTCTGTCTCCTAGAGATGAACATATTTTGGAGCGAAAAGTGAATCAATCCCAGGACAACAGCAAAGGACCTTGTGAAGATGCTGGAGGACACAGGTACAAAAGTATCTATATCCACAGTAAAACAAGTCCTATATCGACATAACCTGAAAGGCCCCTCAGCAAGGAAGAAGCCACTGCTCCAAAACCGCCATAAAAAAGCCAGACTACGGTTTGCAACTGCACATGGGGACAAATATTGTACTATTTGGAGAAATGTCCTCTGGTCTGATGAAATCAAAATAGAACTGTTTGGCCATAATGACCATCGTTATGTTAGGAGGAAAAGGGTAGGCTTGCCTGCCGAAAAAGACCATCCCAGCCGTGAAGCACGGGGGTGGCAGCATCATGTTGTGGGGGTGCTTTGCTGCAGGAGGGACTGGTGCACTTCACCAAATAGATGGCATCATGAGGAAAGAAAATTATGTCGATATATTGAAGCAACATCTCAAAACATCAGTCAGGAAGTTTATGGTAAAATGGCTTAAGGACAACAAAGTCAAGTTATTGGAGTGGCCTTCACCGAGCCCTGACCTCAACCCTATAGAAAATTTGTGGGCAGAACTGAAAAAGCATGTGTGAGCAAGGAGGCCTACAAGCCTGACTCAGTTACACAAGCTCTGGAGGAATGGGACAAAATTCACCCAACTTATTGTGGGAAGCTTGTGGAAGGCTACCCGAAACGTTTGACCCAAGTTAAACAATTTAAAGGTAATGCTACCAAATACTAATTGAGTGTATGTAAACTTCTGACCCACTGGGAATGTGATGAAAGAAATAAAAGCTGAAATAAATCATTCTCTCTACTATTATTCTGACATTTCACATTCTTTAAATAAGGTGGTGATCCTAACTGACCTAAGACAGGGAATTTTTACTAGAATTAAATGTCAGGAATTGTGAAAAACTGAGTTTAAATGTATTTTGTTAAGGTGTATGTAATCCGACTTCAACTGTATATATATATATAGTCAGCCACCAATTGTGCAAGTTCTCCCACTTAAAAAGATGAGAGAGGCCTGTCATTTTCATCATTGGTACACTTCAACTATGACAGACAAAATTAGAAAAAACAATTTTTAATGAATTATTTGCAAATTATGGTGGAAAATAAGTATTTGGTCACCTACAAACAAGCAAGATTTCTGGCTCTCACAGACCTGTAACTTCTTCTTTAAGAGGCTCCTCTGTCCTCCACTCGTTACCTGTATTAATGGCACCTGTTTGAACTTGTTATCAGTATAAAAGACACCTGTCCACAACCTCAAACAGTCACACTCCAAACTCCACTATAGCCAAGACCAAAGAGCTGTCAAAGGACACCAGAAACAAAATTGTAGACCTGCACCAGGCTGGGAAGACTGAATCTGCAATAGGTAAGCAGCTTGGTTTGAAGAAATCAACTGTGGGAGCAATTATTAGGAAATGGAAGACATACAAGACCACTGATAATCTCCCTCGATCTGGGGCACCTCGCAAGATCTCACCCCGTGGGGTCAAAATGATCACAAGAACGGTGAGCAAAAATCCCAGAACCACACGGGGGGACCTAGTGAATGACCTGCAGAGAGCTGGGACCAAAGTAACATATCCTACCATCAGTAACACACTACGCCGCCAGGGACTCAAATCCTGCAGTGCCAGACGTGTCCTCCTGCTTAAGCCAGTACATGTCCAGGCCCGTCTGAAGTTTGCTGGAGAGCATTTGGATGATCCAGAAGAAGATTGGAAGAATGTCATATGGTCAGATGAAACCAAAATAGAACTTTTTGGTAAAAACTCAACTCGTCATGTTTGGAGGACAAAGAATGCTGAGTTGCATCCAAAGAACACCATACCTACTGTGAAGCATGCGGGTGGAAACATGCTTTGGGGCTTTTTTTTTTGCAAAGGGACCAGGACGACTGATCCGTGTAAAGGAAAGAATGAATGGGGCCATGTATCGTGAGATTTTTCAGCATGACAATGATCCCAAACACACCGCCCGGGCAACGAAGGAGTGGCTTCGTAAGAAGAATTTCAAGGTTCTGGAGTGGCTTAGCCAGTCTCCAGATCTCAACCCCATAGAAAATCTTTGGAGGGAGTTGAAAGTCTGTGTTGCCCAGCAACAGCCCCAAAACATCACTGCTCTAGAGGAGATCTGCATGGAGGAATGGGCCATAATACCAGCAACAGTGTGTGAAAACCTTGTGAAGACTTACAGAAAACGTTTGACCTCTGTCATTGCCAACAAAAGGTATATAACAAAGTATTGAGAAACTTTTGTTATAGACCAAATACTTATTTTCCACCATAATTTACAAATAAATTCATTAAAAATCCTACAATGTGATTTTCTGGATTTTTTGTTCATTTTGTCTGTCATAGTTGAAGTGTACCTATGATGAAAATTACAGGCATCTCATCTTTTTCACTGCTGGACAAACACTACTTCCCCAAGTGGCTACAGTATGTACAATACAGGTCAAAAGTTTTAGAACACCAACTCATTCAAGGGTTTTTCTTTATTTTTACTATTTTCTACATTGTAGAATAATAGTGAAGACATCAAAACTATGAAATAACACATATGGAATCATGTAGTAACCAAAAAAGTGTTAAACAAATCAAAATATATTTCAAATAGCCACCTTTTGCCTTGACAGCTTTGTACACTCTTGGAATTCTCTCAACCAGCTTCATGAGGTAGTCACCTGGAATGCATTTCAATTAACAGGTGTGCCTTAATTTGTGGAATTTCTTTCCTTCTTGATGCATTTGAGCCATTCAGTTGTGTTGTGATAAGATGGGGGGAGTATACAGAAGAGAGTCCTATTTGGTAAAAGACCAAGTCCATATTATGGCAAGAACAGCTCAAATAAGCAAAGAGAAATGACAGTCCATCATTACTTTAAGACATGAAGTTCAGTCAATACGGAACATTTTAAGAACTTTGAAAGTTTCTTCAAGTGCAGTCGCAAAAACCATCAAGTGCTATGATGAAACTGACTGTCATGAGGACCACTACAGGAAAGGAAGACCCAGATTTACCTCTGCTGCAGAGGATAAGTTCATTAGAGTTACCAACCTCAGAAATTGCAGCCCAAATAAATGCTTCAGAGTTTCAAGTAAAAGACACATCAACTGTTCAGAGGAGACAGTGTGAATCAGGCCTTCATGGTCGAATTGCTGCAAAGAAACTACTCAACGACACCAATAAGAAGAGACTTGCTTTGACAAAGAAACACGAGCAATGGACATTAGACCAGTGTAAATGTGTCCTTTGGTCTGGAGTGAGATGCGGTGTGGGTGAACGGATGATCTCTGCATGTGTATTTCCCACCGTAAAGCATGGAGAAGGTGGGGGTGCTTTGATGGTGACACTGTGATTTATTTGGAATTCAAGGCAGACTTAACCAGCAGGGCTACCACATCATTCTGCAGTGATACGCCATCCCATCTGGTTTGGGCTTAGTGGGACTTTCATTTGTTTTTCAACAGGACAATGACCCACCTCCAGGCTGTGTAAGGGCAATTTACCAAGAAGCAGAGTGATGGAGTGCTGCATTAAATGACCTGGCCTCCACAATCACCCAACCTCAACCAAATTGAGATGCTTTGGGATGAGTCGGGCCGCAGAGTGAAGGAAAAGCAGCCAACAAGTGCTCAGCATATGTGGGAACTCCTTCAAGACTGTTTGAAAAGCATTACAGGTGAAGCTGATTGAGAGAATGCCAAGAGTGTACAAAGCTGTCATCAAGGAAAAGGGTGGCTATATGAAGAATCTCAAATATAAAATGTTGATTTGTTTAACACTGCTTTGGTTACATGATTCCATATGTTATTTCATAGTATTTTACAATGTAGAAAATAGTACGAATAAAGAAAAACACTTTAATGAGTAGGTCTTTTAAAACTTTTGACCAGTAGTGTATGTGTGTGAGAAAGCATATTGACTTACTCATTTATGATTACCTTTGCTGTTGCTTAGACCTAAAATAGTAGGATAATTGCAGATAACTGTTTTTTGTAGGTGCTGTGTTCGTGGCTCAGTAACAGTCCTACCTATGAGGAGATTACTAGGTGGTACCTGGGCTGGAAGTCCATGTTCAGTGATGCTGTTCTGGCTCATCCACTCAAAGGACAAGTTTGTTCAACCAATGAATTAATTAAATTAATTGATAAAGCCCTTCTTACATCAGCTGATTCACAAAGTGCTGTACAGAAACCCAGCCTAAAACAGCAAGCAATACAGGTGTAGAAGCACAGTGGCAAGGAAACACACCCTAGAAAGGCCAGAACCTAGGAAGAAACCTAGAGAGGAACCAGGCTATGAGGGGTGGCCAGTCCTCTTCTGGCTGTGCTGGGTGGAGATTATAACAGAACATGGCCAAGATGTTCAAATGTTCATAGATGACCAGCAGGGTCAAATAATAATAATCACAGTGGTTGTCGAGGGTGCAACCTCAGGAGTAAATGTCAGTTGACTTTTCATAGCCGATCATTCAGAGTATCTCTACCTCTCCTGCTGTCTCTAGAGAGTTGAAAACAGCAGGTCTGGGACAGGTAGCATGTTCGGTGAACAGGTCAGGGTTCTATGGCCGCAGGCAGAACAGTTGAAACTGGAGCATCAGCACGGCCAGGTGGACTGGGGGCAGCAAGGAGTCATCAGGCCAGGTAGTCCTGAGGCATGGTCCTAAGGCTCAGGTCCTCCAAGAGGGAGAAAGAGAGAATTAGAGAGAGCATACTTAAATTCACACAGGACACCGGATAAGACAGGAGAAATACTCCAGATATAACAGACTGACCCTAGCCCCCCGACACAAACTACTGCAGCATAAATACTGGAGGCTGGAGGGGTCAGGAGACACTGTGGCCCCGTCCGACAATACCCCCGGACAGGGCCAAACAGGCAGGATATAACCCCACCTACTTTGCCAAAGCACAGCCCCCACACCACGAGAGGGATATCTTCAACCACCATACCATCCTGAGACAATGAAGCTCTGGACATCATGAACCGCACTGTCTCCTCTAGCCTAGGTTAGTATTACAAACACAAATCAAATCAAATTTTATTTGTCACATACACATGGTTAGCAGATGTTAATGCAAGTGTAGCGAAATGCTTGTGCTTCTAGTTCCGACAATGCAGTAATAACCAACAAGTAATCTAACTAACAATTCCAAAACTAATTTCTTATACACAGTGTAAGGGGATAAAGAATATGTACATAAAGATATGAATGAGTGATGGTGCAGAGCCGCATAGGCAAGATACAGTAGATGGTATCGAGTACAGTATATACATATGAGATGAGTATGTAAACAAAGTGGCATAGTTAAAGTGGCTAGTGATACATGTATTACATAAGGATGCAGTAGATGATATAGAGTACAGTATACACATGAGATGAATAATGTAGGGTATGTCAACATTATATTAGGTAGCATTGTTTAAAGTGGCTAGTGATATATTCTACATCATTTCCCATCAATTCCCATTATTAAAGTGGCTGGAGTTGAGTGAGTGTGTTGGCAGCAGCCACTCAATGTTAGTGGTGGCTGTTTAACAGTCTGATGGCCTTGAGATAGAAGCTGTTCAGTCTCTCGGTCCCAGCTTTGATGCACCTGTACTGACCTCGCCTTCTGGATGATAGCGGGGTGAACAGGCAGTGGCTTGGGTGGGTGTTGTCCTTGGTGATCTTTATGGCCTTCCTGTAACATCGGGCGGTGTAGGTGTCCTGGAGGGCAGGTAGTTTGCCCCCGGTGATGCGTTGTGCAGACCTCACTACCCTCTGGAGAGCCTTACGGTTGAGGGCGGAGCAGTTGCCGTACCAGGCGGTGATACAGCCCGCCAGGATGCTCTCGATTGTGCATCTGTAGAAGTTTGTGAGTGCTTTTGGTGACAAGCCGAATTTCTTCAGCCTCCTGAGGTTGAAGAGGCGCTGCTGCGCCTTCTTCACGATGCTGTTTGTGTGAGTGGACCAATTCAGTTTGTCTGTGATGTGTATGCTGAGGAACTTAAAACTTACTACCCTCTCCACTACTGTTCCATCGATGTGGATAGGGGGGTGTTCCCTCTGCTGTTTCCTGAAGTCCACAATCATCTCCTTAGTTTTGTTGACGTTGAGTGTGAGGTTATTGTCCTGACACCACACTCCGAGGGCCCTCACCTCCTCCCTGTAGGCCGTCTCGTCGTTGTTGGTAATCAAGCCTACCGCTGTTGTGTCGTCCTCAAACTTGATGATTGAGTTGGAGGCGTGCGTGGCCGCGCAGTCGTGGGTGAACAGGGAGTACAGGAGAGGGCTCAGAACGCACCCTTGTGGGGCCCCAGTGTTGAGGATCAGCGGGGTGGAGATGTAGTTGCCTACCCTCACCACCTGGGGGCGGTGAGGGTAGGCAACACACACACAGCACCAGACAACATGAACTGAGAACTGACCTTTGTATAGGTTAATATTTGGTATTTATTAGGATCCCATTAGCTGCTGCAAAAGCATCTACTACTCTTCCTGGGGTCTACAGTATGATACTCACCCTTCTCATTCTCCTGCTGTAGGTGGGGAGTACATGCAGCCCGGTACCCGTGAGAACATAGCGTATCTCACACACACAGAGCATCGTAAGGACTTCCAGTACGAGGCTTTGCAAGAGCGTCAGGGATGCTGCGAGCGTGGCACAGTGTGGCATCGGTGCCAGCCTATCCACCAATGACCTTATCCAGACCAAGGCTGAGGAGAACAACATTGTCTTCATGCCGCTGGTTGCCAAACAGCTGTACACCTTCGGACACATCATCATCTACATCGGGAGAGAAGACCTGGGTCCCTACGTCCCTACAGAGTCTCATCAATATGTCCCAAGTGATGGAGGGTGCCATTGGGGAGGAGAGGTCACTGGAATATGTCATTGGGAACCATGAATAAATTATTTTTGGACTTTCTATTTGAGACTCCTTTTTTAAAATTGTAGATTCACCGCTGCAAGCCAAGAGTGGGAGTTTAAATAGTTAACTGATAATTCCAGATAAGCATTTTTGCTGACTGAAACCCTTGTGTATACCTACCACTGTGGTGCAAATTATATTTTTACTAAACAAAAATATAAACACAACATGTAAAGTGTTTGTCCCATGTTTCATGAGCTGAAATAAAATATGTCTGAAATTTTCCATATGCACAAAAAGCTTATTTTGTGAAAAGCTTACATCCCTGTTAGTCAGCATTTCTAATTTTACAAGATAATCCATCCACCTGACAGGTGCGGTGGCCTCACAACTGCAGACCAAGTGTAACCACGCCAGCCCAGGACCTCCACGTCTGGCTTCTTCAATTGCAGGATCTGAGACTCAACAGCTGATGAAACTGAGTATTTATGTCTGTAATAAAGCCATTTTGTGGGTAAAAACTCATTCTGATTGGCTGGGCCTGGCTCCCCAGTGAGTGGGCCCATGCCCTCCCAGGCCCACCCATGGCTGTGCCCCTGTCCAGTCATGTGAAACCATAGATTAGGGCATAATGAGTTCATTTCAATTGACTGATTTTCGTCTATGAACTGTAACTCAGTAAAATCGTTGAAATTGCATTTATATTTTTGTTCAGTATAGACGAGAACAACCCGAGACAGCCGAGATACTGTACTCTCTGAGGTTCGGGCCTCCAGTACCCTAAGAAGCGGTATGCATCTCTCCTCGCTAAACTACCTGCTGTTGTCGCCACCAACGAAGAAGGTCGTTACCCATAGTGCTTTGCTTTGGAACTGGAAACAAAGTGTCTTTAGAACAACTTGTGCACGAGATTTATGGTTAAATGAATTCTGATTTAGTTTTTCGTATTTTATTTCGTTTTGGTGAGTATGTGTGTTGCCTGTAATATTTGTTATTGCTATTTTGATAGCTACCTAGTTTGTGCATTTGCTAACTTTAGCTGGCTCGCTTGACACAAAGCTCCAACCTGGCTTGCCTAATAAATCGGACTTTTATACCAATACTTGATATACAGTCAAACATAGCATTGCAAAATCGTCGAAGTGTTCCTTAAAAGCAAGAATGTAGAGTAAAATTACATTTGAACTCAATTGTGCGGTAGCCCAACCGGCCGCAAGATGGAGCTATTATGTATTTTATTCTATGTTGTTTGTCAATGTGCTCAGCCAGCAATACACTGGTGTCCCCATCGACCGGCTCGTACATAAAACATCCTCCATTTAGGCTGGAAATGCGCCGTTTTTCTCCTTAACTTGATTTAATGACTTCTCGTTGGAAAAAATGGAAATACGCGTACTTCCTTATAAAACAATTTTTCACAATTGTCAGATATTCTTGATGTTGTTTACTGCTGGCTAAATTCACACCGCAACATCAGGAAGTAAGTTTTTCAGCGCGACAACGTCAATGCTGGACTTTAACTAGGCAATTCAGTAAGGAAAACATATTCTTATTTACTATGACGACGGCCTACCAAAAGGCCTCCTGCGGGAGCTGGGATAAAAAATATAGGACAAAACACACGAGAGATAGCAACAACATAGCATGGCAGCAACACGACATAACAACATACAAACGTTATTTGGCACGGACAACAGCAGCACAAAGGCAAGAAGGTAGAGATGACCAGTTTACAGAGGAGTATAGAGTGCAGTTATGTGTCCTCTAAGCAGCATTGCTGGCAAAGCTGCTGGCCGAATGGTAAAGAACGTCTAGCCGCTTGAGAGCACCCTTACCTTCCAATAGTATATTACCCTGTGGGTTGCCTGGGAACCCAACATTGCATTGAATTCTACACTTGGCAGAAATGTGCAATTGAATCAGGGAAGTTTACTCTCAGGACCTCTACAAGCCAGAGTGTTGAATAAAATTATATTTAAACTTACTTTACCGGTTGTCCATGCGGCTGGTCCTTTTGCAGGTAGGAATGAGACAATATATCAACAGGGAAATATAATCAAATCAACTATTCCTAGTGCTGGTAGTACATTCAGATTGCTGTCACCTGAAGCATGTACACACGATGACAATACATGCGTGCATATGTAACAGTATAGCTTCCGTCCCTCTCCTCGCCCCAACCTGGGACCCTCTGCACACATCAACTACAGTCACTCACGAAGCATCGTTACCCATCGCGCCACAAAAGCCATGGCCCTTGCAGAGCTGTTTTGAAGACTGGTTAAGAACACTATCCTGTGAAAATTTTGTCTCAAATTTAGACCAACTGAAGGACCCAACACCACAGCCAATTAGCAGAGTTCAAATAAAGTTTATTCAACATTCTGACTTGTAGAGGGACAGTTTGGAATTGTTGAACATAAATGTGCATGGCGTTTCCTCCATAATTTGAAAGCATCACCAAGTTTCGTACCTACATCGTGGCTAGTAGTGCTGGGAGATTAACCACCATTTTGGCGGGACGGGGGGGTATTAAACAACTAATTGACCAATATCGGTTCAATTACTTGAATTCCATTCAGTTTTAGTTTTTTTTTTGTGAGCCCAGTGCTGTTTTCTAGAACGAAATCAAATCATCCACGAGAGAAATCAAGGCAAGAACTGTGTGGGACGCTGGACTGAAGGGAATTGTAATTTTCATTAAGGAACTATTAAACCTTGTCAGATCTTTTTATAATGATGAGATGCTCATGTCTCCGCCCTAACAATCGTTGTTGGGAAGGGGTCATTCCAAATTTGGGAAGGCAGGCGACAAGTTTAGCTCCAAAATAAACCCATAGAAATGCATTGGGATTATTTTGGACTGGTTTTGGCAAGTGAAACCTCTCGCTTTGCCTCTTTTCCTTTCTGACCAAGTTCAGAGAAGAAACATAGTTATTAACTACAATGACATTAATCCATTGCACCTGTTCTTTCCGGCTCGCACAGACTAATACCCCAACTACACCACTCGCTTGCGCGAGCGTTGCAAGTCGTCGTAATACTATGAAAGTTTAGATGTCAATCACCATATAAGTCCAAAGATGAAAAAGAGGAGAGAGGAGAGATGACTAGAAATTATTCGGTTGACCATTTTATGTGTGGATTAATTGTTGGAGTAGAGGACCTTGTGCATTTCCAGATAAAATAACTCAATGTTTATATCCCAGGACAAATTAACTAGCAACAGCAAGTTGGCAACTTTGTTTAATGCTTTTTGACCTGTCCCCAAATTAATGTAATTGGTTCAGAGTTTGTTTTGATATTTTAACCTGCATGTTGTGATCGCGTTTGTTGTGGGGGGACAAAATACATTTATGCACGCACGCTGCCGGTTTGGGTTCCGTGTAATAGGCTGACCACACTGTTCGCGCGCGTCAACGAGTGTCTGCGTTGCCAAGGGCTAAAATAGAAATCAGTTCTATTTCTGACGCAGATCACGCTGCAAGTCCTGCCTTTCCCATCTCCTCATTGGTTTGTAGAAGCAGGTACCCACGTACCATCTCATTGGTTATACCCACGTGGGTGACTGAAGACGAATGAGGTCAGTGGCGGTAATGCACCTAATTTATGAAAGTTGCCAATCGCAATATAAAGTCAAGAGAAGGAAAAAGCCTGGAAGGAGGAGAGATGACTAGAAACGATTCGGTTTACTGTTTTATGTGTGGATTAATTGTTGGAGTAGAGGACCATTGGGCATGTCAGAGTAAATAATAATTCAATGTTTATATCCCAGGACAAATTAGCTAGCAACAGCAAGCTAGCTAAATAGGACAAATTTGCTAGCAAGTGCAAGCTTGCTAGCTAAATTGCCATAAATGTTTAATGCTTTACGACCTGTCCCCAAATTAAAGTAATTGGTTCAGTTTGTTTTGATATTTTATCCTGTGTGGGGGGAACAAAATAAATTAATGCATGTTGGTGCACGTGTGCAGCCGGTTTGGGTTCCTTGTAATACACGTTTACGCCTGCTACATTAGGTTTGATACACACTGACCGCATGAGAGAGGAATGTACACAACACAACGATGAGAAGGATAGACACAGTTCGTGAAAGTATCCCTTATCTACTTTGAAAAACGAGTACAATTATTTAGTCAGACAGCTCTGCAGCATACTTAGGCAGTCAAGCCTAGCTAAATTGGATGACTAAAGACAGTACAGAAATAACGTTAGATGGTTGTCTGGCTGCAACTGCCTGAGCTGAGATGAAGACTTTAAGGAATTAAAAATAATAAAGTCATAAGTAATATACACAACTGAAATATTATATTATTTCATAGTAATTTCCTTTTTTTTTGTATTGATGTTTACCTATTGTGGACCTGACAGAGACAATGGAATATTTTCAATGTTTTAGCAATTGAATGTTTGCTATTTTTGGCTCAAATCTAACGGAAAACGAACCAATCTCAAATAGCAGTAATTGCTCAGCACATCTACCTAGCTAGATCCTCTCAGTTACTGACGTTGACTTCTTTTTTAGAACAATCATATGGTCACTTATGATTAACATTGGTTGAACTTTGGTAAATAGCTTTTTATGTGAAATGCATTAGTAACAAATAAAATAATGTTATTTGTCACATACATATGGTTAACAGATGTTAATGCAAGTGTAGTGAAATGCTTGTGCTTCTAGTTCCGACAGTGCAGTAATATCTAACAAGTAATCTAACAATTCCCCACAACAACCTAATACTTACAAATCTAAAGGGGTGAATGAGAATACGTACATAAGTATATGGGTAAGCGATGGCCAAGCTGCATAGGGAAGGTGCAATAGATGGTATAAAATACAGTTTATACATGTGATATGAGTAATGTAAGATATGCAAATATTATTTAGTGGCATTGTATTTTTTACTGGTCTGTTTCCATACCACAAACCTCCTATAGTGTCCTAGACTAGTCTGACGTTGACCAGCCATGTCTGACGCCCTGAAGAAGCGCAAGTCGAAGGTTCTCCGCAGCGAGATGGGCACACCGGAGGTGAAACGTGGCCGTGGAGAGGGGGACCAGGTGAGCACTGGAGAGGAGAGGGGTGGACAGCAGGTACAGTGGAGGAAGGGAGGGGGGTGGGGGTCAAGGTGGGAACTGCGGAGAGGAGGGAACATTACTGAAATTGACTACTTTGGTGTGTGTGTGTGTGTGTGTGTATTCAGGATGTACGTGTGTATAGTGAGGAGGTGGAGCTGGATGGCAGGGACCCAGAGGAGGACTACCAGCAATATAAACTAACCTGTGAAGCTCTGGCCCAACTGATGAACGATATCCAGGAGCTGAAAGCCAACGGCGGCAAGGATGGGGTAAGAAACATACACACACCAGGGTTTTTGTTAGCTGGTAATTGCCGGCTTTTGGCCGATAAAATGTAATAAAAGCAAAAAATAAATAAAATAAAATGTAGCCTGCCATATTGTCTGGAGCTGCATATCATACCCACGGATCTTGCGCTTAAGCACCATTCTCTCACTCCTTGGCATTGCCAACTGCCTTACGTGCGTGCACCTGCTGCTGTGGTAAGAGAGAGAGGAGCCTTGGCCTACGCTACTGTTGATTGCGAAGAGGGAGGCCTTTTTCATTGATGTAAAGCAAAAGTTAGAGAGTATGCCTATGTTGAATAGCGTAGAAGGGGCATGTCCTCTTTAGCGGGGCCAAATGCAGGCTACTGTGCATCTGTATTCAGGTAGGAACTTTTATTAATAAAAACATTTGTATTTATAATAATTTGTTTTAGCATTATTATTGTATGTCGTTGTTGTCGTAGGCCTATTGATTAATATAAACCAGTTCTTTAAATATGCAAAATGTGTTTAGTTTAAGATGGGTGTTAAGTAGGCTTGTTGTAAAATAGATACAATGGCTTGTGAAAGTATTCACCCCCCCCCTGGCATTTTTCCTATTTTTTACATTTTTTTAGGGGGGTTTGTATCATTTTATTTACACAATGTGCCTAACACTTTGAAGATGCAAAATATTTTTTATTGTGAAACAAACAAGAAATAAGACAAAAAAAACTGTACTTGAGTGTGCATAACTATTCACCCTCGCAAGTCAATACTTAGTAGAGCTATCTTTTGCAGCAATTACAGCTGCAAGTCTCTTAGGGTATGTCTCTGTAAGCTTGGCACATCTATCCACTGGGATTTTTGCCCATTCTTCAAGGCAAAACTGCTCCAGCTGCTTCAAGTTGGATGGGTTCCGCTGGTGTACAGCAATATTTGTCATGTCACAGATTCTCAATTGGATTGAGGTCTGGGCTTTGACTGGGCTATTCCAAGACCTTTAAATGTTTCCCATTAAACAACTCAAGTGTTGCTTTAACAGTATGCTTAGGGTCATTGTCCTGCTGGAAGTTGAACCTCCGTCCCAGTCTCAAATCTCTGGAATCTCTCTCCAGCATGACAATTCCAACTGCCATACTGCTCGTTCTGTGTGTGATTTCCTGCAAGACAGGAATGTCAGTGTTCTGCCATGGCCAGTGAAGAGCCCGGATCGCAATCCTTTTGAGCACATCTGGGACTTGTTCGATCGGAGGGTGAGGACAAGAGCCATTCCCCCAGAAATGTCCAGGAACTTGCAGGTGCCTTGGTGGGAGAGCGGGGTAACATCTCACAGCAAGAACTTGCAAATCTGGTGCAGTCCATGAGGAGGAGATACACTGCAGTACTTAATGAGGCTGGTGGCCACACCAGATACTGACTTAAACTTTTGATTTTGACCCCCCCCCACCCCCCACCCTTTGTTCAGGGACATATTTTTCCATTTCTGTTAGTCACATGTCTTGAAACTTGTTCAGTTTATGTCTGTTGTTGAATACATATGCACACACCACTTTCCCATTTTTGTTTATTTTTTTGAATTTTTTTAAACAAGTATTGTTTTTATTTCACTTCACCAATTTGGACTATTTTGTGTATGTCCATTACATGAAATCCAAATAAAAATCTATTTAAATTACAGGTTGGAATGCAACAAAATAGGAAAACGCCTAGGGGGATGATTACTTTTGCAAGGCACTGTATCATTAGCTTGTTGCTGTCATTTGTTGGATACTGTAGGCACTAGTCTTTCTTGATAATTGCTGCAATATAGCCTGTTCAAAACATTTGAAGGTTTAAACTAGTTCGCAAGTGTTTTCTTTTCCTTCTGTTGATCCATTTTCTTTGGCCAAATTATTGTGTTTACCACAATATAATATCCTGCTTGTATTTTCCCTATAAACAATGACTTCATTTTGATATTACCCTAATAATGTTTAGAAACTTTTTTGAGGGTTTGGTGTGGCTATTAGCCTATTATACTGTAGGCCGATGATATGAAAGCAGTGTGCATTGGCGCTCCGACTGACTCCAACATAGAGCTGGGACGATAAACCTAAAATTATCGAGACCGTTCACTTTTATCGCAGACATTTTGCAGATCTTGTTCATTACAATAAGTAGCCTATACTAGAGAGATGTGAAGATGGAAATTGAGTTTGCTAATATGGGTGTTTGTTAATGTGAAATGAATGGCTACAACCATCAAACTAGTAGTACTAGTTTAAAGCAGATTTTCCCAAACTCTGGCCTGGTGCCATATGGATTTTTGTCCATATTGCCCAGCTCTACTCCGACAGTTAAACTTGAGGTGAGGAAGAATGTTTTAGGCCTACCAGAGTAACTCTTGTAATTTACAATATAATGCTTTAAGAATGAACCTCCTTCTGTATGGCTATTTCTGTTAAGCAGATCGAATCACCGCCTCAAAGTGCTATATGGTGAATGCTGCAGAAGAAACAAACTCCTTCATATGTGACTCTTTCGTCCACGCGCACAGACAAGGCTGGCTGTTTAAACCTGTATGAAAACAGCCTATATTATAGCTTTGCCGATTAAAAAATCTGAGCTGCATGCAATTGAACGAGTCACAGGAATCATGCGCTCCTTTTGTTGCCTTGTAGAAAGAATAAAACAGGGTTGGGTGGATTATTTGAAACATTTACTAGCCTAATACGTAATCCTGGTAATAATTAATTTTCTTCAATTGGCCATATAATCTAATTATCAATAGTAAAACTAGGCCTATGATATTTCATTAATGTAGACTCAGACAGAATATGTTGGGTAGGAATTGCCTTTAGCAAGGCATTGCGACTGGTTCTGGCCGATCCTCTCGAACTTGTCAGCAGCACTCCAAATTTCTCCATCAATTGGAGGAGTTTAAGGCTACTAGTGATTGGCACCAATATGTGAAGTCTGACTAGCCTATTACCAGTTGCATTTTGTCAATATGAAAATACTGAATGTGACTGACCTGCACATGTAGGAAAGTGTCCAGACGACTGTGTGCTTATTGACCAGTGGGATAGGTGTGAATGTTCTGAAAGATGAATTCCCTAAATTGATGTTGGTCATCTGCTAAGAGAGAAAGCAAGGATGTTTGGAAAGGGATTATTTTTTTTCTTTCATTCAATTGAGTAGTTTTTATTCTGGTTGTGAGGACTAAACTGAAATATCACACTTGTCTGCCAAATGTGTAGGTGTCCACATAATATTTAAATTGAGTAAGTGTGATCATAATAGTTATTTTAGCGATCCACAGTAGACGTCCTTGCTAATGAAAAGCCACCCCCCAATCCCACTGACATGAGCTGCTGAACAGCGCACTTGCACTAATTTATGGATGAGAAAGTGAACTTGCCTTCTCCAAAACATTTTAAATGTAGGCCATTCATATGAAATATGTGCGCTGTACTTTGTTTTAAGCATAAATGTATTCTAATCAGTTCTTGTTTTTTGGCGCTAACTGCGAACAGCTCCTGTCAAACTCTGTAATGACTCTGAAAACACAGGGATGTTGGATTTTTGCAAACAATACGTTATTCTGGCAGGAATGATCTCCCGCCATGTAAAAATTGACATGGCAGGGCCTCCATAGTGGTTGCAGCGGTCTAAGGCACTGCATCGCAGTGCTAGAGGCGTCCCCACAGACCCGGGTTCGATCCCAGACTGTCGCAGTCAGCCGCGACCGGGTGACCCATGAAACAGCGCACATTTGGCCCAGCATCGTCCGGGTTCGAGGAGGGTTTGGCCAGTCAAACTTATTTCATTATTTATTCCAACATTTATACTGGATATGTGTGCCAATAAAGTTCAACATTCACATTTTGCTACTATTTCTGTCAAGTCTATGCATACAATTTGATGCATACATTAGATAAATACAACTTATTTAATGCAACACAATGCTGCAAGGCAAACGCAGCGTTCCATTGGAAATTAATGTACTTCTGGTGTACCAAAGCACAATGATGCTGTCTGTCACATTGAGGCATTACTTGACAAAAAGTAGCGCTGCGTGGTTGGACGGTCTAATGGGTTACACACCCAATGCACATGGATGACAGGTACATTTCTCAAATGTCCGATAAATGTAAATCTTCCCAGTTGCTTGTTTGGCGGCAAATTTTCCTGAGGGGAAACCTTGACACAGATGCTCCTCGGTGTTAAAAGATAGTTGTTGCTCTAACCCCCATGTTGTCTGCCCTTCCCTTCAGTGTGCTGAGGTAGAACAGAAGAGGATGCAGAGCTGTATCCACTTTATGAGTCTGAAGAAACTCAACCGCCTGGCTCACATGAGACTGAAGAGGGGGAGAGACCAGACGCATGAGGTACACACATATATATATATATATATATATATATAATATATATCTTTCACACTCAGTTCCTTCTACACACACACACGGCAAAAGCAGTTATTGACTCTCCTCACCGCTCTCCCTCCTCCAGGGCAAGCAGAGAGTAGATGTGTTGCACCTGCAGCTCCAGAACCTGCTCTATGAGGTCATGCACCTGCAGAAGGAGATTAGCAAGTGTCTGGAGTTCAAGTCAGTAAAAGGGGGAGATGGGGTTCTAATTCGCATTTGTCCAGGAACGAGAAGCTTAAGAGTTTTGAGGCACAATGTCTAAATTTAATAGTATATTTTCAAAGTTGATGTTGTCCTCTGCGCGTGTGTGTGTGTGTGTGTCCAGGTCAAAGCATGAGGAGATAGATCTTGTGAGTGTAGATGAGTTCTACCAGAAGGCCCCCCCTGAGGTATCCCGCACCCCCCTCACCAAGGACGACACCCACCAACTCACGCTGGCCAGGCTGGACTGGGAACTGGAGCAAAGGAAGAGGTGCCGCACACACTGAGAAACCTTTCTTTCTCTGTAGATTAGCTGAGCAGTACATGAGCTCCCACTGTTGTGTGTGTGTGTGTAGGCTGGCTGAGCAGTACATGAGCTCCCACTGTTGTGTGTGTGTAGGCTGGCTGAGCAGTACATGAGCTCCCACTGTTGTGTGTGTAGGCTGGCTGAGCAGTACAAGGAGTCTCTCTCCAGTAAGGAGAAGATCCAGAAAGGCATTGAGGTGAAGAAGGAACACCTGAGTTCTCTACAGCCTGGACTCAACGCTATCATGCAGGTAACATACACTCTTTGTAACTCACACTCCTGTGACCTTCCAGGCCTGAAGCCTAAACCTGTCCCCTTCCCCAGGCATCCCTCCCAGTCCAGGAGTATCTCTCCATGCCGTTTGAACAGACCCAGAGACAGACGGAGATCGCCCGCCACCTTCCCACCTCTCTCTATGTCCTACTGGTACAGGCCAGTGCTTACGGACAGGCCTGCGGTGAGTGTTTATGTGTGTTCACTTAAATTTGTGAACGCGACTGTGTGCCAGACATTTTTTTTTAATTGTCACATTATCCATTTTGATGAGGACATGTGTTTTTTATGTGTTTTGTGTTTGTTTTTCAGATAAGAGCCTGAGTGTGTCCATCAGTGGAGACGTGGACGAGGCCAAAGCTCTGTCTAAACCTCCAGAGGACTCCCAGGGTAAGACTGCAGCACACCTGCCTGGCTGCATGTTAATGACTGTATATTATGTGTGAGTGTTCGACGGGGCAGTGATTTAAATAGAGAAACGTCTATGTGTATTTTGACTATGTGTATCTAAGTGTGTGTCATTTGATTGTCTCTCCTCTCTAGATGATGATTCTGGGGATTCTGATGCAGAGGAGGAACAGGAGAAAACGGTGAGTGTGAGAGTATCCCACACCATGCTGCCACTAGAGGCCCCTGTAATACCACACACACGTGTCAGGGTCAACGAGTTCACCTCTCCTATACCCAACCCTCCTACATACACACATTTTAAATTGCCTGTTGTTATTATTTATTGATTGATTCATATTTCTGCTGAAAGCAACTGTCTGTGGTTGCCTGGACACATTAATGCTGCTCTGCCAAACCTCAGCTGAAACTCCTTTTCGCCCCTCTTCCCTCCCTCCCTTCCCGCCAGCTAGTCCTTCTCTTTCTCTGTGAAATATGTATGATCTTGATTGTCTCTATTGAATACTCCTCCTATCATCTTAATAACAGATGATCACTTATAGATTGCTTCCCAAGTGGCACCCTATTCCCTATATCAAGGGTTCCCAATCTTTTTCACTCAGGCCCCCCTTCCAGCATTGATGAACATCCTGCGACGTCTATTACTATGGAAACAAGCACTGTTCATGACACAAACTGTTAAAAAAAAACTTTTTTTAAATAATAATAATCTTGCAATTCTTAACATTTTGCCATATCTAATGTGTATTCTTGTGACATTTGAGTGACTCCAACATTACCACAAAAAACCTAGCTAAAACGTACGTATGTATATATGTGTGCCTTCGGAAAGTATTCAGACCCCTTCACTTTTTCCACTTTTTGTTACGTTTATTCTAAAATAGATTAAATAAAAAATCCTCAGTAATCTACACACACTACCCAATAATGAAAGCGAAAAGTTTTTTTTTTTTAAATTGGGGCAAATTTATTAAACTTTTTTTATATATATACTTATTTTCATAACTATTCAGACCCATGTGACTCGAATTTGAGCTCCGGTCCATCCTGTTTCTATTGATCATCCTTGAGATGTTTCTACAACTTGATTGGAGTCCACCTGTGGTAAATTCAATTGATTGGACATGGTTTGGAAAGGCACACACCTGTCTATAAAAAGTCCCACAGTAGACAGTGCATGTCAGAGCAAAAACACAGCCATGAGGTTGATGGAATTACCAGGAGAGCGCCGAGACAAGATTGTGTCGAGGCACATATCTGGAGATGGGTACCAGAAAATGTTGCAGCATTGAATGGCCTCTTTCGTTCTTAAATGAAGAATGATGGAGACACCAAGACTCTTCCAAGAGCTGGCCGCCCGGCTACACTGAGCAATCGGGGGAGAAGGGCCTTGGTCAGGGAGGTGACCAAGAATCCGATGGTCACTGACAGAGCTGCAGAGTTCCTCTGTGGAGATTGGAGAACCTTCCAGAAGGACAACCCTCTCTGCAGCACTCCAACAATCAGGCCTTTATGGTAGAATGGCCAGATGGAAGCCATTCCTCATTAAAAGGCACATGACAGCCCACTTGGAGTTTGTCGAAATGCACCTAAAGACTCTCAGACCATGAGAATCAAGATTCTCTGGTCTGATGAAACCAAGATTCAACTCTTTGGCTTGAATGCCAAGCGTCACATCTGGAGGAAACCTGGCACGATCCCTATGGTGAAGCATGGTGGGGGCAGAATAATGCTCGGGTGGTGTTTTCAGTGGAAAGTACTAGGAGGCCAGTCAGGAATGAGGGAAAGAGGAATGGCGCATCGTACAGAGAGATCCTTGATGAAAACCTGCTCCAGAGAACCCAGGACCTCAGACTGGGGTGAAGGTTCACCTTCCAACAGGACAACAACCTTAAGCACACAGCCAAGACCACTCAGGAGTGGCTTCAGGACAAGTCGTCAAATGTCCTTGAGTGGCCCAGCCAGAACCCAGACTTAAACCTTAAATCGAACATCTCTGGAGAAACCTGAAAATAGCTGTGTAGCAACTTTCCTCATCCAACCTGACACGGCATGAGAGGATCTGCTGAGAAGGATGGGAGAAACTCCCCAAATACAGGTCTGCCAAGCTTGTAGAGTCATACCCAAGAAGACTCAAAGCTGTAATCACTGCCAAAGGTGCTTCAACAAAGTACTGAGTAAAGGGTCTGAATACTTATGTAAATGTAATATTTCAGTTTAAATTTTTGTATAAATTAGCAATCATTTCTTTTTTTAAATTGTTTTTGCTTTACATTATAGGATATTGTGTGTATTTTAGAATAAGGCTGCAACCTAAGGAAATGTGGAAAAAGTAAAGGATCAGAATACATTCCTATGTGCTTTACCAGCGCTCTGGTCTAAAGTAGTGCACTATATAAGGCATAAGGTTAAATGTATATCTATAGATTTACACACTGAGTATAGAAAATAGGTGAATTCAGGTGAAAGCTATGATCCCTTATTGATGTCACTTGTTAAATCCATTTCAATCAGTGTAGATGAAGGGTAGGAAACCGATTTTTAAAGAAGGGTTTTTAACCGTTGAGATAATTGAGACCTGGATTGTGTATGTGTGTCATTCAGAGGGTGAATTTGCAAGACAAAATATTTAAGTGCCTTTGAACGGGGTATGGTAGTAGGTGCCAGGTGCACCGGTTTGTGTCAAGAAGTACAACGCTGCTGGGTTTTTCACGCACAACAGTTTCCTGTGTGTATCAAGAATGGTCCACCACCCAAAGGACATCCAGCCAACTTGACACAACTGTGGGAAGCATTGGAGTCAACATGGGCCAGCATCCCTGTGGAAAGCTTTCGATACCTCGTAGAGTCCATGCTCCAACAAATTGAGGCTTTTCTTCGGGCAAAGAGGGAGGGGTGCAACTCCATTTTTGGAAGGTGTGCCTAATGTTTGGTTAAGTTAGTGTAGACATCAGTACATCTGATTAATGAGCAGTAGAACATGACAGCGTGATTACATAGTAATGGTAATTCTCTGTGTGTGTGTAGAAGAGGAGGAGACCTACTACAGGTGGACAGCTGGATGATAAGAGACGTGAAATGCTGAAGAGACACCCTCTCTCCCTCTGCCTAGACCTCAGATGCAAAGGTACACACACTTTCTATTCCAGTAGTTTCTGTGTGTCAGCCTCTCACAGATAGTGCTGTTTTTTTATCTCTGTGAAAGACTGCAGTACTCCCTCACTGCTCCTCAGTGACACACACACTGTTCCTGTGTGACAGGCAGCAGGACACTGTCACTGCTTCTTAGTCTCTCTGGGACAGTAAAGGGGAGAAATTATATCATTCAGAGCTACAGTTGAAGTCGGAAGTTTACATACACCTTAGCCAAAAGCATTTAAACTCAGTTTTTCCCAATTCCTAACATTTTAATCCTAGTAAAAATTCCCTGTCTTAGGTCAGTTAGGATCACCACTTTATTTTAAAAATGTGAAATGTCAGAATAATAGTAGAGTGATTTATTCCAGCTTTATTTCAGTTTTTCTTTCTTTCATCACATTCCCAGTGGGTCAGAAGTTTGCATACTAATTGAGTGTATTTGGTAGCATTGCCTTTCAAATTGTTTAACTTGAGTCAAAAGTTGCAGGTGTCCTTCCACAAGCTTCCCACAATAAGTTGGGTGAATTTTGGCCCATTCCTCCTGACAGAGCTGGTGTAACTCAGTCAGGTTTGTAGGCCTAATTGCTCGCACACGCTTTTTCAGTTCTGCCCACAAATTTTCTATGGGATTGAGGTCAGGGCTTTGTGATGTCCATTCCAATACCTTGACTTAGTTGTCCTTAAGCCATTTTGCCACAACTTTGGAAGTATGTTTGTGGTTAATGTCCATTTGGAAGACCCATTTGCGACCAAGCTTTAACTTCCTGACTGATATCTTGAGATGTTGCTCCCCCTTTTTCCTCCAAACATAACGATGGTCATTATGGCCAAACAGTTCTATTTTTGTTTCATCAGACCAGAGGACATTTCTCCAAAAAGTACGGTCTTTGTCCCCATGTGCAGTTGCAAACTGTAGTCTGGCTTTTTTATGGTGGTTTTGGAGCAGTGGCTTCTTCTTTGCTGAGCGGCCTTTCAGGTTATGTCGATATAGGACTCGTTTTATTGTGGAAATAGATACTTTTGTACCTGTTTCCTCCAGCATCTTCACAAGGTCCTTTGCTGTTGTTCTGGGATTGATTTGCACTTTTCGCACCAAAGTACGTTCATCTCTAGGGGACAGAATGCATCTCCTTCCTGAGCGGTATGACGGCTATGTGGTCCCATGGTGTTTATACTTGCGTACTATTGTTTGTATAGATGAACGTGGTACCTTCAGGCATTTGGAAATTACTCCTAAGGATGAACCAAAATTTTGCAGGTCTACATTTTTTTTCTGAGGTCTTGGCTGATTTCTTTTGATTTCCCCATGATGTCAAGTAGAGGCACTGAGTTTGAAGGTAGGCCTTGAAATACATCCACAGATACACCTCCAATTGACTCAAATGATGTCAATTAGACGATCAGAAGCTTCTTGTCATGCACAAAGTAGATGTCCTAACCGACTTGCCAAAACTATAGTTTGTTAACAAGAAATTTGGGGAGTGGTTGAAAAACAAGTTTTAATGACTAAGTGTTTGTAAACGTCCGACTTCAACTGTATATGACTGTTAGAAATTGATATTAATGGTGGTGATAAGGATTTTGTGGTGCAGTGTATATGGTGATGGTTAAGTGCATAGATTGAACAAGAATTGTTAATTTAGTGTAATCAACAACATCACTACTAAGGTTACGCAATGTCGCCTCGTCTCTCCTGTCTCTGCAGTCAGACAGAACCCAATGGCACCCTGAGAGACGGACACCCAGACACACACACACTCACTCTCTCACAAATATACACAAACACATACGCAGCTTTTACTGCTGCAAACCGCCAAAAGCTGCTTCATGGTTTAGAGCAGTGGTTCCCAACCTTTTTCAGTTACTGTACCACCAACTGAAGCCTATGGTCTCATGAGTCTTCTAAAATACCCCCTGTGGATAGGCCCAGTACCCCCCATGGGTCCTAGTACTCCTGGTTGGGAACCACTGGTTTAGAGGACAACAGAGAGCGTGAGAGGAAGCTGATGTAAATGTGCTTAAAATAAGGTATGAGTGCTGCAGCGCTACAGTGCTGCCAGCTCCACACACACACATACCGTCCTCTCCTCCCTGCCTGCGGCGCAACATTGCTACCAGCACCACACACACATACCATCCTCTCCTCCCTGCCTGCAGCGCAACATCACTGCCAGCTCCACACACACATACCATCCGCTCCTCCCTGCTTGCCTGCCAGTGGATAGAGTTACGCCTGCAATGCAGAACGTCCCCCTCCCCTCTCACCTCATCCCTCCTCCTCTTTACCGTCTCTCCCTCCCGTCCTCCTCTTCTCCATTCCCCAGTTCCTCTCTTCCTCCCCTCCTTCCCCTGTCAGCAAGATAATGCCTCACTTCATCCTATATAGTACTTGTGAACTCTGTTTTTGGCTGCTATGAAGCCAGCGCTCTTCTATTTTCAAACCCTAGCGCCAGGATTGGTTATTTACCTGTCGTATATGAGCTCACTTGGACTGAAGTGGGAGGGGTGGCAATATCTGAGGTGTGTCCTTGAAAACGTACGCCGAAGTGGCAATTTCATTATGCGCTGGTAGGGCTATTTAAGACCAACCGAAAGCTGGTCTTAGCGCTAACACTGGTTATGGCATGGATTTTAACATGGGTTATTGCATGGATTTTAACATGGGTTATGGCATGGGTTTTAACATGGGTTATGGCATGGGTTTTAACATGGGTTATGGCATGGATTTTAACATGGGTTATGGCATGGATTTTAACATTGGAAGTGCAGCCTATCAAGCCGTGAAGCACAGTGCCCATATATACACATGGAACAAGAGATGTGCTTTTTGTGCCCATAAACCTTGTATTTAGTAACACAAACTCGTGTTTTTTCCCCCCCCTCTCAATGAAGGCTGTTTTTCCCCCTCTCAATGAAGGCTGTTTCCCCCCCCCCCCTCTCAATGAAGGCTGTTTCCCCCCCCTCTCAATGAAGGCTGTTTTCCCCACCTCTCAATGAAGGCTGTTTTCCCCACCTCTCAGTGAAGGCTGTTTTTTTTCCCCCTCTCAGTGAAGGCTGTTTTTTCCCCTCTCAATGAAGGCTGTTTTCCCCCCTCTCAGTGAAGGCTGTTTTTTCCCCCTCTCAGTGAAGGCTGTTTTTTCCCCCTCTCAGTGAAGGCTGTTTTTCCCCCTCTCAGTGAAGGCTGTTGTTCCCCCTCTCAGTGAAGGCTGTTTTCCCCCTCTCAGTGAAGGCTGTTTTCCCCCCTCTCAGTGAAGGCTGTTGTTCCCCCTCTCAGTGAAGGCTGTTTTCCCCCTCTCAGTGAAGGCTGTTGTTCCCCCTCTCAGTGAAGGCTGTTGTTCCCCCTCTCAGTGAAGGCTGTTTTCCCCCTCTCAGTGAAGGCTGTTGTTCCCCCTCTCAGTGAAGGCTGTTTTCCCCCTCTCAGTGAAGGCTGTTTTTCCCCCTCTCAGTGAAGGCTGTTGTTCCCCCTCTCAGTGAAGGCTGTTGTTCCCCCTCTCAGTGAAGGCTGTTGTTCCCCCTCTCAGTGAAGGCTGTTTTCCCCCTCTCAGTGAAGGCTGTTTTTCCCCCTCTCAGTGAAGGCTGTTTTTCCCCCTCTCAGTGAAGGCTGTTGTTCCCCCTCTCAGTGAAGGCTGTTGTTCCCCCCTCTCAGTGAAGGCTGTTGTTCCCCCTCTCAGTGAAGGCTGTTGTTCCCCCTCTCAGTGAAGGCTGTTTTCCCCCTCTCAGTGAAGGCTGTTTTCCCCCCTCTCAGTGAAGGCTGTTTTTCCCCCTCTCAGTGAAGGCTGTTTTCCCCCTCTCAGTGAAGGCTGTTTTCCCCCTCTCAGTGAAGGCTGTTGTTCCCCCCTCTCAGTGAAGGCTGTTGTTCCCCCCTCTCAGTGAAGGCTGTTTTCCCCCCTCTCAGTGAAGGCTGTTGTTCCCCCTCTCAGTGAAGGCTGTTGTTCCCCCTCTCAGTGAAGGCTGTTGTTCCCCCTCTCAGTGAAGGCTGTTGTTCCCCCTCTCAGTGAAGGCTGTTTTCCCCCTCTCAGTGAAGGCTGTTTTTCCCCCCCTCTCAGTGAAGGCTGTTTTTCCCCCCCTCTCAGTGAAGGCTGTTTTTCCCCCTATCCAATTCATTCATCAAGTAGTCAAGACTGTTGATGAAGAGTTTGACTCATGAGTCCGCTTTGAAATGAGTCTTAATCACCAAAGTTTGGCGGCAGCAAAACAGTGAGCGGACATCCCCTTTTTATCTATGTAGGCGATTGTACATTATTTTAGCCAGCTCATGTTATTATTTTGGATGTGCTTAAAATACCCTCCATGTAGGCTATATGCCCATCATGGAACGAGAGATGAGATAATCCAGTGACACTTATATTCAGAAACTTGCAAGGCCTTAGGCTACCCTTACGCTACTATAATGAAAGCTAGTTTAACAGCTATGCGTCTGCTGTCTTCCTTATCCTGGCCATTCATTGGCCACGTAGCCTATCCATAAAGGGTTTCTAAATGATCTACTCATGAAGCTTTTGCCGTCATGCTTTTGCATTATTCACAATAAACAGGTCTACCTGCCGTGCAGCTTCCATTCTACTTTTATCCACCCCCATTTCCAAAGACAGCCTCTTGTCCAGTTACCAAAGACGTGCTCCTACAAACATATTAAAATGTTAATTCCTATAATGCCATATCCACGGTAGGCCTTCTTATTGAGAATGTGCCTCACATACAATTTACAGGAGCCTATAGTATTGTTTTATTTAGGGAGAAGTGCGATGCGTAAAGGCCTATACTTGTTGAAGCCAATTACAACAACGTTGACTGTCAACACTCCAAGCATATTGAGCAAACCCTAGATGTTGCTCTTACTCATTACTGTAACCTATGCTATTTGATAAACTGGTATCAATCCACAATGGACCAGGATGAGAATATTCCTTGCCCCCCCGCAGAATTGGAGTTGATGACAACGCAAAGACCGTCGGTAACCTACAGAACTTGAGACAAACGCATGCAGTATTAAGCCATGGAACACCTTGATTGGCCAGTGAGGGGCCAAGCCTTTGTCACACCTACAACTTGTTTATTCATCAAAACCCAACCCTTTCGCACCACCACTAGCTATTGCGTTCATAATAACGGCTGTGAAAATTGCACAAATATTTGACCCACCGACCTATAGCGCTACCGCTAGCACCTAGATTTACCTTATACGTTAGGTTTGTTAAAATAGAGCCCAGAGTAACCGTGTCATAGCTAAGAATCTAGTCGTCCTGTGTTAATTCACAGTGACATCACCCGTGAACCGGTTCGTGCCTAAAACATTCTCCTTTCAGGCTGTGAAGTCTTCAATTTCCTCAACTTTATTTAATGCAGAAAAGATGGAAAAAACAGGGAAACTATGCATACTTTCCTTTATAAAAACATCATTTTCCACCATTATGCTAGAGTGGCTAAATGCTAAACCCAGATGTTGAATATGGCATTCAGCCAATCAGGTAACAGCAGTCTGTTGTTCACCACTGAATGAAAGCGGGCGCAACATCAGAAAGTAGCATTTCTAGGCGTTAGCTACTCTAGCATGGTGATAGAAAATGGTGTTTCATAAAGTACGCATATTTTCCCTGTTTTTTTTCTTCTGCCTTCTCCCCATTAAATACAGTTGAGGAATTTGATGCCTTTGCAGCCTGAATGGACAATGTTTTAGGTAAAAACCAGTCCACAGGGGATACAAGTGTATTGCTGGCTGCATACAATGCTTTTGAACGCTAAGATTGCCATCTCTATATTTCCATCTGCCGGCCTTTGGGCTGTCTTGTGGCAGATACAGTTTTCCATCCACGATACATGCACACACACACACAATGTCTCATCTCCCTGTTTGCTAAATAGCCTATTATGTATATATTATGAATAGATCGCATCATACTAAGTGAATCCCTGTCCCTCTGTGTCTAGACGGCAGTGTGCTGCATCTGTTCTTCTACTACCTGATGAACCTGAACATCATGACTGTCAAGGCCAAAGTCTCCACCGCCACAGATCTCACTGGAGCCATCAGCGCCGGGTGCGTGTGTGTGTGTGTGCTTGCGTGTGTTTGGGGATTGCGTGTCTGTCTGTCTTGTAATGATTCTATTTTCTGCCAGGGAGCTGTTAAACTCTGGCACGCTGCTCAGCTGCCTGTATGCCAACGACCAGGGGTGCGAAACGCCCAACCCCTCTAATCGCTACCAGTTTGATAAAGTGGGGTAAGGATGCTGTCCTAAAGCCCAACACCTATATACACAGTGTGTACAGTTGCTTCAGTATCAGTACAGATATTGTTTAATTGTAGGATCAGTATTAATTGATATATTTTGTGTTATTGTAGGATCAGTTCATTTGGAGACTACGTGGCAGAACTGGGTCATCCCTACCTGTGGGTGCAGAGTCTGGGAGGACTGAAGTTCCCCAGTGACGCCCCAGAGGTGTGTGTGTGGCCCTCCCATTGCATTTAATGAAGTGTCTGCTGCTATGCTGTGCTTCTTTCTCTCCGTGTGTGTGTGTTTTAAGCCTACCGTGTGTGTTTCAGGGTTTGCATGCAGGCAGTTCTCTGAGTGCCAGTCACATGGAAAGCATCATGAAGCTGCTGAGAGGACGAGTCCTGTCACGCCTGGCCCTGCACAAACAGTTCTCTTCACTAGGTATACACACGCCTGGCCCTGCACAAACAGTTCTCTTCACTAGGTATACACACGCCTGGCCCTGCACAAACAGTTCTCTTCACTAGGTATACACACGCCTGGCCCTGCACAAACAGTTCTCTTCACTAGGTATACACACGCCTGGCCCTGCACAAACAGTTCTCTTCACTAGGTATACACACGCCTGGCCCTGCACAAACAGTTCTCTTCACTAGGTATACACACGCCTGGCCCTGCACAAACAGTTCTCTTCACTAGGTATACACACGCCAGGCCCTGCACAAACAGTTCTCTTCACTAGGTATACACACGCCTGGCCCTGCACAAACAGTTCTCTTCACTAGGTATACACACGCCTGGCCCTGCACAAACAGTTCTCTTCACTAGGTATACACACGCCTGGCCCTGCACCAACAGTTCTCTTCACTAGGTATACACACGCCTGGCCCTGCACCAACAGTTCTCTTCACTAGGTATACACACGCCTGGCCCTGCACCAACAGTTCTCTTCACTAGGTATACACACGCCTGGCCCTGCACCAACAGTTCTCTTCACTAGGTATACACACGCCTGGCCCTGCACCAACAGTTCTCTTCACTAGGTATACACACGCCTGGCCCTGCACCAACAGTTCTCTTCACTAGGTATACACACGCCTGGCCCTGCACAAACAGTTCTCCTCACTAGGTATACACACGCCTGGCCCTGCACAAACAGTTCTCCTCACTAGGTATACACACGCCTGGCCCTGCACAAACAGTTCTCTTCACTAGGTATACACACGCCTGGCCCTGCACAAACAGTTCTCTTCACTAGGTATACACACGCCTGGCCCTGCACAAACAGTCGTCCTCACATTTCTCATCACTGGGTACACACACACAGACAATAAAATACATGTTTAAGGTATTGTATGAGTGTGTGTTTTTCAGAGCACAGTATTGTTCCAGTGTCTTGTGAGTGCAAGCACCTGTTCCCTGCTAAGGTTCTCTCTCGCCTGGCTCGCTGGACTACCATCACACACCAGGAGTACACGGTACGAACACACAAAACACTTCCTCACATTTTGTTTGCTGTCAACACAACCGAGGAGTACACAGGAAGTACACAACTTTGACTACAACTCAACCTCACACTCAATATAACAATTTCTGACTCTCATTGAAGCTGCTGTGTAGATGGTGTGGCTATAAAAGGCATTGTGGTTTAATTAAATAAACCATATAGTTTACTATTTTTTGTGTTCTCTCTCGCTCTATAGAATCTGGTGTTCACGCAGCATGTGTCAGAAGCAGGTCTGGCTCGGGAAACTGACCTCTTCTTCATGGCCGTGTTGGAGAGAGGAACAGGTAATTACCAGGGGTTAAAGTGATGATTCACTACGTAATATATTAAGACATTCCTGAAGAATTGGAGGCCTGTCTGCTTTGTTTGGACAAATTCTTTAGAAAAGTCAGGGAAATAAGTACCCTATCTTTTCGACCTTCCAGCTCGTCTTAAGGCTGCGGTGGTGTTGAACCCCCGTTACCCAGTCATTTCTCCTCTCTTTGCTGTCTCAATCAGCTGGAAGGGGGAGCGCAGTGGACGTACTGACGACAACCTTCGAGTGAGTATACACACCCATCACACACTGTGAATACGAGACGCTATCACAGGGGAGGGCAAATCTATATGCTGTTATGCCCTTTGATCTTAGTGGTTAGACACTCACCGGCTGTGATTGACACATCTAACCCCTCCCCCAGGCCATGGAGAGTGAGGTAAACATTTTCAAATCAGAGCTCCAGGGGCCCCGCCCAGGCCACCAGCTGCTGACCAATCAGGTAGCTCGTCTGGGTGTCTGTCTGGATGTGTACCTGGAAACTGATGGACAGGACGACAGCGTGGAGGGACCACGGGAGTTCCCCAGAGAGAAGATGTGTCTACGCACTGTCAGGTACACGTACACACACAGAGTTGGCGCCGATCGACATGGCCGTCCTGTTTCTGGCTCCTAAGCAACTTTGCAGTATATATTTTTGTTGTTCTCACATTAGTAGCCCAGAGTGTTTTTTGCATTATTACATACAGCCAGAAATAACTTTTGGATATCAGAGCGGCAGAAAGTCGCCAGCGTTTCGACCAGAAATACGACTTTCCTGAATTGGATCCTTTGTTGGTACCCCCCAAAGCAATTTAACTTATCCCAGTGGCTGCTCCAAGACGCCGCCAGTGGAGAAGAGGTATTTGGAGTGGAGGCGGGCACACCATCCACCGCTTCTGAGTATATTACTCGCTAATGTTCAGTCAGCTGGACAATAAAGTAGACAAGCTCAGGGTGAGGATCTCCTTCCAGAGAGACTTCAAGGACTGTAACATACTCTGTTTCACGGAATCATGGCTCTCTCCGGATATACTGTCCCCTTCCATATAGCCAGCTGGGTTCTCAGTACATCGCACAGATAGGAATAAAGAACTCTCAGGGAAGAAGAAAAGTGGGGGGTGTATTACTTCATGATTACCTACTGATGGCGAGATTGTGGTAAAATACAGGAACTCAAGTTCTTTTTTTCACCCAACGTAGAATACCTCAAAATCAAATGTTGATCGCATTACCTCCTAAGATAATTGTCTTAGGAGGTAATCGTCACAGCCATGTATATTCCCCCTCAAGCCGGTACCACGACGGCTCTCAAGGAACTACGCTGGACTTTGTGCAAACTGGAAACCACACATCCTGAGGCCACATTTATTGTAGCTGGGAACTTTAATAAAGCAAATCTGAGGAAAACGCTACCTAAGTTTTATTGACATATACTCGCGCTTCAAAAACTCTGAAACATTGTTTCTCTTCTTTCCAAGATGGCTACAAGGCCCTCACTTCGGCAAATCAGATCACGACTCCATTCTGCTCCTCCCTTCCTATAAGCAGAAACTCAAACAAGAAGTACCTGTTCCACAGTCTATTCAACACTGGTCTGACCAATCGGAATCCATGCTTCAAGATGGTTTTGATCACCAGGACTGAGATATGCTCTAGGTTGCCTCTGAGAATAACATTGATCTATACGCTGACACATGGTGACTAAGTTCATCATGAACTATATAGGGGATGTTGTTCCAACTGTGACAATTAAAAACTATTCAAACCAAAAACCGTGGACAGATGGCAGCAATCGCGCAAACCTGAAAGTGTGAACCACCGCATTTAACCACAGCAAGGTGACTCTGAATATGGCTAAATAGAAACAGTCCAGTTATGCCCTCCGCAACGCAGTCAAACAGGCAAAACGTCAGTACAGAGACAAAGTGGAGTCGCAATTCAATGGCTCACACACGAGATGTATGTGGCAGGGGCTCCAGACAATCTGCGATTATATAGGGAAAACCAGCCACGTAGCGGACACTGACGTCTTGCTCCCGAACAAGCTAAACAACACCTTTGCCCGCTTTGAGGATAACTCAGTGCTGCCGACACGGGCCACTCTCGAGGACTGGGAGCTCTCGTTCTTCGTGGCCGACGTGAGTAAGCGTGTTAACCCTTGCTTGGCTACCGGCCCAGGCAGCATTCCTAGCTGTGTCCTCAGAGCATGTGCAGACCAGCTGGCTTGAGTGTTTACGGACATATTCAATCTCTCCCTATCCCAGTCTGCTGTCCCCACTTGCTTCAAGATGTCCACCATTGTTCCTGTACTCAAGAAAGTGAAGTTAACTGAGCTGTCGTCTATGAATGCTATTCATAGACGACAGCTCAACGTTCAACACCATAGTGCCCTCAAAGCATCAAAGCACATCAATAAGCTAAGCACCCTGGGACTTAACACCTCCCTCTGCAACTGGATCCTGGACTTCCTGATGGGCCGCCGCCAGGTGGTAAGGGTAGGTAACAACACATCTGCCATGCTTATCCTCAACACAGGGGCTCCTCAGGGGTGAGTGATCAGCCCCCTTTTGTACTCCCTGTTCACTCATGACTGCACGGCTAGGCATGACTCCAACACCATCATTATATTTGCCGATGACACAACAGTGGTAGACCTGATCACAGACAACAACGAGACAGCCTACAGGGAAGAGGTCACCGTGTGGTGCCAGGACAACAACCTCTCCCTCAATGTGATCAAGACAAAGGAGGTGATTGTGGACTACAGGAAAAAGAGGACAGAGCACGCCCCCATTCTCATCGACTGGGCTGCAGTGGAGCAGGTCGAGAGTTTCATGTTCCTTGGTGTCCACATCACCAACAAACTAACATGGTCCAAGCACAACATGACAGTCGTGAAGCTGGCACAACAAAACCTATTCCCCCTCAGGAGACTGAAAAGATTTGGCATGGGTCCTTAGATCCTCAAAAGGTTCTACAGCTGCACCATCAAGAGCATCCTGACTGGTTGCATCAAATTGCCTGGCATGGCAACTGCTCGGCCTCCGAACGCAAGACACTACAGAGGGTAGTGTGAACGGCCCAGTACATCACTGGGGCCAAGCTTCCTGCCATCCAGGACCTCTATACCAGGCGGTGTCAGAGGAAGGTCCTAAAAATTGTCAAAGACTCCAGCCACCATAGTCATAAACTGTTCTCTCTGCTACCACATGGCAAACAGTACTGGAGCTCCAAGTCTAGGTCCAAGAGGCTTCTAAACAGCTTCTACTCCCAAGCCATAAGACGCCTGAACATCTAGTCAAATGTCTACCCAGACTACTCGCATTGCCCCCTCCCCTCTCCACATCACTGCCGCTCTCTGTTGTCATCTATGCATAGTCACTTTAATTAATTAACTCTACCTACGTGTACATACTACCTCAACTAACCGGTACCCCCGCACATTGACTCTGTACCGGCTCCTCCCTGTATATATATATTTTTTTACTGCTCCTCTTTAATTACTTGAGTTTGAGTGTATTTTATTTTTACAGGGACAGTGCGCATTAATCAACGTTTCAGTAAAAGTGCCGGTTTTAGCCAGCCAGCTAATTTTGAACTGCAGTCTTTGGGCAGGTTATTAAAAACAATTACAATATAGACAATCATTGAGCAGTGAGCACACGCAGAGCAACATAGGACAAGCAAGACATAGCATACAGACAGAGCAACATAGGACAAGCAAGACATAGCATACAGACAGAGCAACATAGGACAAGCAAGACGTAACATACAGACAGAGCAACGTAGAACAAAAAGCAGCAAGACAAAATTGTGTTTCCACACCTCACAAGCTACAGACAACATGGAAAGTGGCAATACACAGCTAGGGATTATGATCACACATCTGATTGACTTTTAGCCATGTCTTCATACATTTTGTGAAAGTGTGATAGGTGGTGCAGTTATGTGTGTCTGATGACAGTGTATTCCACACATGGAAAGCTCTCACAGAGAAAATGGATTTACTAAAGGTGCTTTTCCTTAAGGGAACTATACAGTCACCTCTCATGGCAGACCTTGTGGATCTGCTGCCATAAGTTTGGGTTTTCTGTTTAACAAAAATACTGAGTGGAAGGGGAGACATTTAGGATCTTGAATACAAGACATGCATCGGTGTATTGCACAATATTTTCCCAACTCAGGAGCTCATGCTTTCTGAGGATGGAACAGTGATGATGGCTATTGGGCTTCCTATCAAGCACTTTGAGAGCCTGTTTGTAGAGAGACTGAATAGGTTTTAATGTTGTACAGCAAGCTTGGGTCCAACTAGTCAAGCAGTACGTTAAGTGGGGGAGTATCATAGATTTGAAGTACAGTTTTGCTACCTCTGTAGTCAAACAATTTCAAAAAAATCGGAAATTAGCTAGGTTGAATTTGGTTATCTGAATGACCTTTTTCACATGCTTTTTAAAAGAGAGGTTGGAATCAAGTATGATGCCAAAATACTTAAAATCAGATACCAGTAGCATTTGTTGCCCTCTTTGTGAAGAACATGCAAACAGTTTTTTTCACATTAAGATGAAAGCACGAGTCACTGAGCCACTTTGTAACCTGGGCCATTACAGTAAAGCTAAGAGTGGGCAACAGATCATTGCTCACTCTGACACACTGAGTTCTGCCTTCAAGGTATGATTTCATCCATCTCAAGGCATCGGGGGAAAGTTGATCTTGAACAATTTTGTAATGAGAATCTCATGGTTAACAGTATCAAAAGCCTTCCTTAGGTCCAGAAACACAGCCCCAACAACATCCCCTTTGTCCATCTTGGACTTCACATTTTCCAGAAGAAAGCAGTTGGCCGTTTCTGTGGAGTGTTTTGTTCTGAAGCCAAACTGCATGGAGTGTAATGTGAAGGGGCTGTTGTTGAGGTGTGCAATAAGTTGTTCTGCTACACACTTTTCAACAACCTTTGACACCACAGGTAATATACTAATGGGCCTGTAGTTACTCACGTCAACAGGGTCGCCCTATTTAAAGATGGCCGTTATTGTGGCCTCCCTCCATACCCTTGTAAACACCACGAGACCAATAGATGTGTTGGTGACCTTAGTAATGGTGCCAATTACTTGTTAATTTTATCTTCTATCTGTATTTTTTTGAAACTGTACTCTCGGTTAGGGTCTCGTAAGTAAGCATTTCACTGTAAGGTCTACTCCTGTTGTATTCTGCGCATGTTACTAATACAATTTTATTTGATCAATTGACACACAATACCCCATAATGACAAAGCAAAAAAAATGTTTCGTATTTTTTTATTTTTCACATGTATTAAAAATAAAAAACAGATTACATATGTAAATAAGGTTTCAGGCCCTATGCTATATGACTCGAATTTAAGCTTGGGTGCATCCTGTTTCCGTTGATCATCCTTGATGTTTCTACAATTTGATTGGAGTCCACCTGTTAAATTAATTGGATATGATTTGGAAAGGCACACACCTGTCTATATAAGGTCCCACAGTTGACAGTGTATGTCAGAGCAAAAACCAAGCCATGAGGTCGAAGGAATTTTCCGTAGAGCTCCGAGACAGGATTGTGTCGGCACAGATCTGGGGAAGGGTACAAAAAATGTCTGCAGCATTGAAGGTCCCCAAGAACACAGTGGCCTCCATCATTCTTAAAATGGAAGAAGTTTGGAACCACCAAGACTCTTCCTAGAGCTGGCCGCCCGGCATAACTGAGCAATCAGGGAAAAGGGCCTTGGTCAGGGAGGTGACCAAGAACCTGATGGTCACTCTGACAGTGCTCCGGAGTTCCTTCCTTTGTGGAAATTGGAGAACCTTCCGGAAGGACAAGCATCTCTGCAGCACTCCACCAATCAGGACTTTATGGTAGAGTGGCCAGACCGAAGCAACTCTTCAGTAAAAGGAACATGACAGCCCGCTTGGACTTTGCCAAAAGGCACCTAAAGGACAAAATGATCTGGTCTGGTGAAACCAAGATTGAACTCTTTGGCTTGAATGCCATGCGTCACCTCTGGAGTAAACCTGGCACCATCCCTATGGTGAAGCGTGGTGGCAGGGACTGGGACACGACTCGGGATCAAAGGAAAGTACAGAGGGATCCTTGATGAAAACCTGCTCAGGACAGACTGGGGCAAATGCTCACCTTCCAACAGGACAACGACCCTAAGCACACAGCCAAGACAACGCAGGAGTGGCTTCGGGACAAGTCTCTGAATGTCCTTGAGTGGCCCAGCCAGAGCCCGGACTTGAACCCAGTCGAACATATCAGGAGAAACTAGAAAATAGCAGTGCAGCAACATTCCCCATCCAACCGGACAGAGGATCTACAGAGATGAATTTGAGAAACTCCCCAAATACAGGTGTGCCAAGCTTGTAGCATCATAACCAAGAAGACTCGGTCTGTAATGCTGCCAGGTGCTTCAACAAATTACTGAGTAAAGGGTTTGAATGCTTATGTAAATGTGACATTTGTGGGATTGCTGCATCAGATGACCTGGCCTCCACAATCACCCGACCTCAACCAAATTGAGATGTTTTGGGAGGGGTTGGACCGCAGATTGAGGGAAAAGCAGCCAACAGGTGCTCAGCATATGTGGTAACTCCTCCAAGACTGTTGGAAAAGCATTCCAGATGAAGCTGGTTGAGAGAATGCCAAGAGTGTGCAAAGCTGTCATCAAAACAAAGGGTGGCTACTTTGAAGAATCTCAATTATAAAATATATTTTGTTTTGCTTACGTCATGATTCCATATGTGTTATTTCATAGTTTTGATGTCTTCACTATTATTCTACAATGTAGAAAACATGTAAAAAATAAAGAACCCCTTGAATGAGTGTGTCCAAACTTTTGACTGGTAGTGTGTGTGCGTGCGTGTATTAGATATTACTGCACTGTTGGAGCTAGGAAACACAAGCATTTAGCTACACACACAATAACATCTGCTAAATATGTGTATGCGACCAATACAATTTGATTTGACTCTCTCTCTCTCAAAATATCTGACAATGTGTTTCTCTCTGGTTGTGTTTCAGGGGTCCGAACCGTCTGAAGCCATTCAAGTACAACCACCCCCAGGGCTTCTTTAGTCACCGCTGACCTCTCCTTTACCCCTTTCCCTTCACCCCAGATCTCTTACCCTACCTCGAGGCTTCTTTAGTCATCGCTGACCTCTCCTTTACCCCTTTCCCTTCACCCCTGACCCCCTCACCCCAGTTCTCTTACCCTACCTCGAGGCTTCTTTAGTCATCGCTGACCTCTCCTTTACCCCTTTCCCTTCACCCCTGACCCCCTCACCCCAGATCTCTTACCCTACCTCGAGGCTTCTTTAGTCACCGCTGACCTCTCCTTTACCCCTTTCCCTTCACCCCTGACCCCCTCACCCCAGATCCCTTACCCTACCTCGAGGCTTCTTCAGTCACCAGTGACTCCTGAATTTACCCTCTGTCATGCCCCTGCCCTCATATCCCCATATATTGTTTGTTTAACACACTGTTTGACACATTCGGTGTGTCGGTTGGTTAATAAAAAGCTAGTGATCTTGTTTGGATCTGCAAGTTCTTTGTCTTTTTTAATGTTATTCTTCACTGCTGACTGATTTATGCTCACTTTTATTCTACTATGAATGATCTCTCTTTTAGCTAGTACATATTTATTTCCTCATCTCTCCCTGCCATCCCTTTTTCTTTCTCCCCGCTCTCTCTCTCTCTCTGCATCAGATCACATTGTTATGTCCTTTATTATCATGGCTCAGCACTTCTCTAAGATGACTCATTCCTATGGGTCCTGGAAAAACAGTGTATACACTATCACACACACTTAGAAATGTGTAACCTATTCTGTATTTATAGTTTAAGAGCTGATTAATTGTTTCCTATGTATTTACAGTAAGAGATGATTAAATGTGTTCCCTATCCTGTACTTGCAGTGTGGCAAGAGCTGTTGAATAATACAGGACATTAGTGCAGCATCACAGAGCCCCAGTACTGCTCTCTCCTCCAGGACAAGCTTGCCTCAGTTAGGATGTAGCCGAGGTGTTTTGTGGGTTCCATACCATGGTGATCATTAGGTAGAGTGGTGTTCTGAGGATGTTTTTGCTGCAGGTTGTGTCTCCTGTTGATACCCAGTCATCCATCAGGCATAAAGAGATCACATTACAACACCAAGGAGAATGATCATCAGGAAATAATTCAAGGAGAAACTTAACGTGCGTGATGATATCCTGTCAGAATTCAGGGAGATTCACCACATGGCCAAAAATATCTGGACACCTGTTTGTCAGAGGCATTAATATGGAGTTGCCCCCCCCCCCCTTTTCTGCTATAACAGCCTCCACTCTTCTGGGAAGGCTTTCCACTAAATGTTGGAACATTACTGCGGGGACTTGCTTTCATTCAGCCACGAGCGTTAGTGAGGTTTGGCACTGATGTTGGGCGATTAGGTCTGGCTCGCAGTCGGCGTTCCAATTCATCCCAAAGGTGTTCGATGGGGTTGAGGTCAGAGCTCTGTGCAGGCCTGTCAAGTTCTTCCACACCGATCTCTACTAACAATTTCTGTATTGGCCTTGCTTTGTGCACGGGGGTATTGTGTTGAAAAAGGAAAGGGCTTTCCCCAAATTGTTGCTACGAAGTTGGAAGTACAAAATCGTCTAGAATGTCATTGTATGCTGTAGCGTTAAGATTTCCCTTCACTGGAACTTAGGGGCCTAGCCTGAACCATGAAAAACATCCCCAGACCATTTTTTCTTCTCTACCAAACTTAACAGTTGGCACTATGCATTGGGGCAGGTAGCGTTCTCCTGGCATCCTCCAAACCCAGATTTGTCCGTTGGACTGCCAGATGGTGAAGCATGATTCATCACTCCAGAGAATGCGCTTCCTCTGCTCCAGTGTTCAATGGCGGTGAGCTTTACACCACTCCAGCCAACTCTGCGTTGCGCGTGTTGATCTTAGGCTTGTGTATCCCTGCTCGGCCATGGAAACCCAACGTACAGTTCTTATGCTGACGTTGCTTCCAGAGGCAGTTTGGAACTTGGTAGTGAGTGTTGCAACAAAGGACAGACAATTTTACGTGTTTCATCACTGAGCTGTCCTGTTCTGTGAGCTTGTGTGGCCTACCACTTAACGGCTGAGCCGTTTTTGCTTCTAGACGTTTCCACTTCACAATAACAGCACTTGACCGGGGCAGAAATTTGACAAACTAACTTGTTGGAAAGGTGGAATCCTATGACAGTGCCACGTTGAAAGTCACTGAGCTCTTCAATAAGGACATTCTACTGTCAATGTTTGTCTATGGAGATTGCATGGTTGTGTTCTCAATTGTATACACCTGTCAGCAACTACACAGCATATCACAACCACTGTCCCCCAGTGCAGTTGACTAGTGTTGTTTCCATGATTGTGGACCACTGTGTTACATCAAGGAAATGACAGAGAAATTGATATCAAAGTTAACAATAGACCTTTTTCTGTTCAGAAATAAAAGGGGTGTTTTTTTAAGCACTCTATCTTTTGCAGCAATTGCATAGATCTTCAGATTGGCGTGTGTAGATTCTTCCCTGGCAGGGTAGGTTACTGCAGTATCTCTACTTTATGGTTACTGTTGTAGCAGGCTGGCATTGTAGAGCAGGTACAGTGTGTGTGTGTGAGAGAGAGATGTAAAAGAAGAGAGAGGTGAGATTAAGGAGAGACCTAACCAAAGGACAAGAGAGAGATGTGAAGGGGCAGATATATTCTCTAGGTCTATGATGTTGTGTGGAAGAGGGGGACAGTTCTGTTCAGGTAGCTCTATTCTCCAGACCACCTCCGGATGTATGTATGAGCCCAAGTTAGACGATGTCAGAGCAGGGAGTGGAGGGGAGGAGAGAGCGATGTTGGGAGGGTGCTGCAACACCAGTCACTGCACCCCTCAGCCGCAATGCAGCACAACACACACACACAGTGTTTTAGGAGACCCACACCCCTCTCACACCTCAACTTCCTCCCTCTCACACACACCTCATCTTCCTCACCTCCACTGTACTTCTCTTCATACCACCTTAGCACTCAGACAGTGTACTGTTCAGAACTGTTCTTTCTTCATAGTGTATATGCTGAAATGTACATGAGAAGAACATGACAGAAGCTATAGCATTTACGTCATTTATTTCAGTATCTTAGTACTGTACCAGGAAATGATCTATTTTAGCGAGCTAATTTGTCTCTCTCTAAGTAAGCACATCAGATCAAGACCATCACAGCAGCCATCCGTATCATTCACACCAGAGTAATACAGTATCTCTTTGCATTTGTATTAGAGTAATATAATAATGACAACACACAGAAATATTTTGGTTTTAACCTTTATTAGTTCAGCAGTTTGTATTGCATACTCTCAGCAGTTTATACATAGCACAGTCATCCCTGACTTCAGAGTTCTCCTCACTGGCCTAGGTATCATTACTGACCACAGCACAGTGAGTCAGCACAACCATCAGACAGGGAGCTGTTTAAGATGCACAATGAGCAGGTTTGTAGTCTTTCTCTGCTTTTTATAGTTGTTAATATAATATACACCTTTATATCTTCATGAATATACACATACAGTACAATATATTGATCTGTCACAATCTTTTATAGACATTTGTTGACATTGATACCCTTGAAGGCTTTAGAAGGTGCATGGCCCTGTGCTGTGCTCCCAGCCAAGGCAATGCTGCTGTTTTAATGCACTTGTTATTATTGACGGGCAGTCATATAGACACAATTCAGATAGAGTTTAAAGCATTCTGCATTCACTACAGTCATAGATTAGAAGAAGCATCATATCAGGGTTGAGTACCCAGGGGATAGTAACTAGAGAAAAGCTATTGCTTTGTTTGTTTACTGTTTGTCTCCTGCTCTGTTCTGCTTCCCTTTTGGCTTCCCTTTACAAAGGCTGCTCAGGGCTTCAGTAGCTAACCCCCCCTCCCCGATAGTTCTTTGGCGTCTCTCTCTTCTCCTGGCTCATATGCAGCGTGTTAGTGACTCACTTCTTGGCTTTCTCGTCTTTGACTTCAGTGCTAGAAGATTTCTCGTCTTTGACTTCAGTGCTAGAAGATTTCTCGTCTTTGACTTCAGTGCTAGAAGATTTCTCGTCTTTGACTTCAGTGCCAGAAGATTTCTCGTCTTTGACTTCAGTGCCAGAAGATTTCTCGTCTTTGACTTCAGTGCCAGAAGATTTCTTGGCCTTCTCTGCCTTCCCTACCTCCTTCGTATCCTTTGCCTCTTTACTGTCAGATGCTTTAGAGGCCTCCTTGTCCTCCTTCTTATCCTCCTCCTTCACCTCCTCTTTGGGCTCTGCTTTCTTCTCCTTTGTGCTCTCTGTTTTCTGTGGCGATTCTTTGGGGGCAGGCTTCACCTCTACCTGGGGTGTGTCATCTGTTTTGGCTTGTTTCTCCTCTTCTCTCTTAGCAGGGCCGTGGCTCTCCTTGGCGGGGGCGGGCTTTTCCTCTGCAGGCTTGGGCGGGGTGGCAGCAGGGGGGGCAGGTGTTGGGGTCTCAGTCTTGGGATTCTCATCTGGCTTGCTCTCCTTGGGATCTGGTTTGTCTGTCTTCTCCTCAACCTTCTCCTCTTTAGGCTGGCTCTCACATTTCTCCTTCTCCTTGGGTTCTGCCTCTTGTTTCTTTTCCTCCTTTACAGGCTGGGGTTGTTCCTTCTCTTTCTTCTCCTGCTTGGCCAGTTTGTCTTCTGCAAGGGGCTTGGCCTTCTCTTCGATGGGGGACTTGGGTTCAGGAGACTTTGGGAGAGGGGATTTGGGAGGGGGAGACTTAGACTCTGGGGATTTGCTGGGGGGAGATGTAGATGTTGGTGATTTCACAGCTGTGGGAGATTTGGGGGCGGGAGATTTGGCAGGTGATTTGGGGAGGGGAGATTTGGATTCAGGTGATTTGGGGGCGGGAGATTTGGCAGGTGATTTGGGGAGGGGAGATTTTGATTCGGGTGATTTGGGGAGGGGAGATTTGGCTTGGGGTGATTTGGATTCAGGTGATTTGGGGGCGGGAGATTTGGCAGGTGATTTGGGGGCGGGAGATTTGGCAGGTGATTTGGGGAGGGGAGATTTTGATTTGGGTGATTTGGACTGGAGGGTTTTGGGGGGAGATTGGGGAGATTTGGATGGAGAAGAAGCAGCCTTTTCAGGTGACTTAGACTTCTCTTCCTCTTTCTCCTCACCTGCCTCCTCTTCCTCTCCCCCCTTATCCTCAACTCCCTTTCCTTCTCCCTCTTCTGCCTCAGCTTTGGTCTCATCCTCTTCCTCCTCCTTTTCTCCCTCTTCCTCTTCCTCCTTCTCTTCTTCCTTTTCTGTCTCCTCTCCCTTTTCCTCTTCCTCATCTTCTGCTTCCTCTGTCACCTCAGTGACCTGTGTCTCATCCGTCTGTTCCTCCAGTATGACTGTGTCTGAGAGCTCCTCCCCCTTCAGCTTCAGGTGGGCAGAGGAGTAGGAGTACAGGCTTGGCCCAGGTATGAACCGAGTCTCCTCCCCTTCCAGCAACTTCCTGTTTAGGGGAAGAACACAGGAAGTACAGTCTGAATTGTGTGTGTCAATACAGTCTCCTGTTCAAAAACATATCAGTAATTATTCTGTGATAATCATGTTTTTTCCACAAGAGCAGGGTTTATTTAGAGATCTGAGTCTGCATGAGTGCACCAACAAAATATACCCCACCCTTAACCTCTGACCCACCTGTAGGCTGCTATCTCTATGTCCAGAGCCATCTTGACGTTCAGCAGCTCCTGGTATTCTCTCAGCTGGCTGGCCATCTCCCACTTAGTACTCTTCAGTTCACCGTCCAGCTGACGAATAGTCTCCTACACACACAAGTGTTGGTGAGAAATGCGTGCCAAAGTGCAGGGAAAGAGAAGAGCCAGACTGGCAGAAGAGTGTACGTACCTGTAGTGAGTGGATATCTCCATGGTGTCTGTCCTCAGTCTCCATGCATTGTCTCTCCAGTGAGTCCTTGGTTCCTCTGAGGGTCTCCAGTTCGATGGTGCGGCTCTGCAGCTGCCGTCTGTACTCTGCTATCTCGTCCTGGGCACCACGGATCGCATCTGTGTTAGAGTGAGCTGCATCTGCCAACCGCTCCATACGCACTACAGGGGTTTGGGAGAGGTGTGAAGTTGTGGAACAGGGTCAGAGACAGAGACAGGGTTTTAGAGGTCATAGAGACAGGGGCGATAACAACCCTATACTCTCAGATAGTGTCTTTTCCTTGTATCCTCTCATTGTCTCTTTTCCTCTGTGACCACCACAGAGGTCGGTTATTGAGAACACAAATCCTCTCCTCCAGGAGTAACCTTGACAGTGCCTGTCTGTCTGTCTGTCTGTCTGTGGTCTGACTCAGCTACAGGACACTGAACAACATGCTGCCAGTCAGCCGGACAGCTCCATCACAGTCGGCTTCAGAGCTACAAAGAGGGGGAATGGTCACTGGTAGGAGGACTGTTGACTCAGAGAGGTGGTGGACCAGTACAAATCAAGCCATGCACAACATTTATCCATCCATTCAGAGAGTTTAACTAAGGTCTCTAATCCTAATTCTAGCACCAACACTGGTACATAACATGGTTAGGACACAATAGCATTGCTTGTGGATCTATGGGGACAGGTCATGACCCTGATGGCTGAGCTAGAGGTGGAGGCCTGCATTAGCCCTGATCTTATTGTTATTGCCCTCTGAACTCTTCTATCAGGTAGAGGCAGTAGCCCTCAGGAAATGATATAATGTTATGAAGGTTAGAAAACATACACAACACTCACTGGAAACCACACACATAGGGCCACAACATTCTCAAACACATAATCACCAAACACAGGCAAACCCCCACAGTCACATTAATAGAAATATAATCAATTGATTCTATTTCTATGGTCACATTAACATGCTATATACACTGTACTCAGACGCCCCCTATACATGTCATCTCACCCTGCGGCGTCTGACTCTGCAGAGGAGCGCTCCCCTTGTGGTAGGAACATGGCATGACACTCAAGAGACTGCAAGTTATAAGAAAAGGTAGGACGGTGAGATAAGATACGTGACTGAGTTGCAAAATATATCTAATTATGGAGTTAATGCGTGCATTCACCAGAGTCACGTCGGGAATGATTGAGAGACATATTTAATATCTTATGATGTAGGGATGGGGGGGGGGGGGCTTTCTTGGCAAGATACATTTCCAAGGACACCAGAATGCGGCATCAGTTTTTCTAGGGACCTAATAATGCTGACTCATTGTTGCCTGCGGTAGGAATGCGTGATCAGACAGCGCACCAATAAGGCTTTCAAAACAGGACTGTAGGCAGACACAAATTTACACCAGACAGAACACTTTCTCCTCCCATAAAATAAACCAATAGGCTATTTCACCACATTATTCACATATTTTATTTTTCCAAATGCAATCAGAGCCTATAATTCCATAACTATGAATGGTTCAATTCGATACTACTGGTAACACAAGCTGTCATTACAGTCATTGGTGCGCACTAGATGATGTTTATGCAGTGATTTAACTGAATATATAGCCTCGAGTCTAATACAGTTAGCTTCAAATGGTGACCGTACAACGAATCAATGTCTCAAATAGGTTTGATAATAGCCTATAGGCCATGCACCACTATGTACCAAGAGCCTATTTGATAATAAAACAAACGAGATCCAGCCAACTCCTCCAATGTTCAGCACCATGGACAGCAAACTGCACCGTAACATCCGAGCCCTAAAACTCTATAAACCAGGCTTTCTCATACTGACTGACACATCGCTGAGTAAAACCAGGTAAAGGTAGATTGATATAAAGTTGCGCCTCTCACCTTTGAACCATTCCTCCGCGTGCGTTGCGCTCTTGGTCGCGTGTCCATCCAGCTGAGCGCGGATCTCCCGCAGGGCGTTCGTGACGTCCGCCTTGATTGTGTCTCGAGCCTCGAAGCTCACCTGTGCACCCTGGATCTGTGCTAGCAGCTCCGCCACCTCCTCCTCGTGGTTCTTCTTCAGGAACGCTGCTTCTTCCTGCAGCGCGCTGAGCTTCTTGTCCAGCTCTAGCCGTGCGAGCCCAGACTCATCCACATACTTGTTCATTAGGCGTGCCTTGGCTTCCAGCTCCTCCCTGCTGCGTGACTCGTCCTCGAGCCTGGTCCGCACATGCTGGATATCCTCTTCCAGGTGGTCTTGCTCCAAGAGTGCGCATGCCTTCTCCCCGGTCAGCTGCTGAACCAGACCCCTCAGGTTCCCCAGCTCGCGCTCATAGTGCTCTCCCACGGTAGCGCGCCCGGTCTGGCTCTGTCGCAGCGCAGCCGCTTCCTGCTCCAGATTCGAGTTCATCAGCTCGAGGTTCCGCACCTTGTCGATGTAGCCGGCGAAACGGTCATTGAGTGTCTGCAGAATCTCCTTCTCGTTCCTCCGAGTCATGTCTCCGTTAAAGATCTCCAAGCTATCGGCGGAGGGTGTCTGGCTGTAGGCCTGGCGGCGGCGCTGAGAGGTAGTCCAGGGCTGGGAGTGGAAGCCGGAGGAGGAGAGGGAAGCGGCAGGCCGGGCAGAGAGGCCCTGTGGTGCCCTGCGGTAGGAGCCGTGGCTGTAGAGGTGGTCCAGTGGGTAGCTCATCTCTCAACCGGATGCAGACTGCGGCAGGGTGAAGAGAGGTGAGCTTTTATACCGCGGGAGGAGAAACTCACAACTCAGCACGGACACTCTCTCTCTTTAAGGATACATCATCTTCGCTATCGTCATGCACCACTCCTTCCTCACACAGACTAACGACAGAAGAACAGTATGATGCAGCGCATGATACCTGAATTTTTACCCAATGTCCAATTGACATTAGTCAGTCACTTACATGATTTACACATGATGTCTAATAACTTCTGACCGCAAGAATCTTGTCGGGACATTGGGTTTATGCAGATGGTTCCTACTATATATCTAGTTTAAGCATCCATCTGGGTAAGGATCCATCTGTGTAAGAATCCATCTGTGTAAGCCCAATGTCCCGACAAGATCCTAGCTGTGGTCTGAAGCTAGGTGTCTGAGTGTGCACAATGCATCAATATGATTGTGCAATCTTCGTTACAGTAGACCAACATAATTATATCCACAACACCATGTTCACTTCAAGAAATATAGCTGATGTAACATTTCCATTTTAGGTTTCAATTATTTTATTGTGTTTGGACTAGGCTGGAAGTTTCATGTGGAGCTCTTCATTCTCTCTGTCAGTGCTCTGTGAATACATTACAGTGTGTGTAAATGTATGTGGTTCTGTCAGTTGGCTAGGTGTGTGTCCCAGGTGGGTTGTATCAGGACAAGGTAAGACCCAGATGCAGACCGTATCGAAGTAACAATGTTTATTACAGTGAACAGAGGCAAAGGTAGAAGACGGCAGGCAGGGTCAGGGTCAGGCGGAGTGGTCGGGTGGGCAGGTTCAGGGTCGAGACAGGCAAGGGTCAAAAACCAGGAGGGAGAGAAACAGAGAGGTTGGAAAAAGACAGGAGCTGACAGGACAAACACTGGTAAGCTTGACAAACAAGACAAACTGGCAACAGACAAACAGAACACACAGGTATAAGTACACTGGGGATAATGGGGAAGATGGGCGACACCTGGAGGGCGTGGAGACAAGCACAAAGACAGGTGAAACAGATCAGGGTGTGACAGGTTGAAGTGGATCTGCAGACTCACACTGCAGCGGTAACCAGACCGCTTATCAGCAGAACATTTTACATTTTAGCCACTTTAGCATGTCACTCATTGCATACTTTAGAATGTTATTCATGACTTGTCAGAAATGTCAAAATCAGCTAGTCCATGTCAGCTAATGTTTTTTTGCTAGGTTTTTTAGCCCATAGATTTTGTTGTACGAGATGTTCCCAAAGGCTGGAAGGGGGTCTCTCTCGCTCTCTCTCTTTCGCTCTCTCTCTCTCACACACACACACACACACACACACACACACACACACACACACACACACACACACACACACACACACACACACACACACACACACACACACACACACACACACACACACACACCAGGCCCACTGACAACTTTACACATCGTAAGAGTGTTTGAGGTTTAATGTCATAATCTGTTTTCATCATGATCCTCAGAAATAAAAGTGAATGGCCCAGCTCCAATGCAATAGTTGAGACCTGAAATACCTCTGTCAATAGCCCTGTTAAAGGAAGTGGAGATGACTGGCATTAAGTACGCACACACAAGCACACTTGCTATTTTAGTTCAGTCCTTGTAAGTGTGTGTCAGCTGATTTGGAGGAATGTGTCTGAGGAGGATGATTCTGTCCCTACAGCACCTATTGATCAAACTCCTTTAGGATCCACACACACACACACACACACACACACACACACACACACACACACACACACACACACACACACACACACACACACACACACACACACACACACACACACACACACACACACACACACACACAGGAACATGACAGAAGCTATAGCATTTACATCGTTTAGTTCTGTACTGTACTGTACCAGTAAATTATCTATTTTAGCGAGCTAGTTTTTCTCTCTGAAAGTGAGCACATCAGATAATGTCAAGACCATCACAGCAGCCATCCGTATCATTCACACCAGAGTAATACAGTATCTCTTTGCATTTGTATTAGAGTAATATAATAATGACAACACACAGAAATATTTTGGTTTTAACCTTTATTAGTTCATCAGTTTGTATTGCATACTCTCAGCAGTTTATACATAGCACAGTCATCCCTGACTTCAGAGTTCTCCTCACTGGCCTAGGTATCATTACTGACCACAGCACAGTGAGTCAGCACAACCATCAGACAGGGAGCTGTTTAAGATGCACAATGAGCAGGTTTGTAGTCTTTCTCTGCTTTTTTTAGTTGTTAATATAATATACACATTTATATCTTCATAAATATACACATACAGTACAATATATTGATCTGTCACAATCTTTTATAGACATTTGTTGACCTATCTGACCTTGAAAGTCTTTGAAGAATAGTTTCATGTGCAGCTTTTCATTCTCTCTGTCTTCCAGTGTTTTGAATACATGACAGTAAACACACACACACACACACACACACACACACACACACACACACACACACACACACACACACACACACACACACACACACACACACATTGTCATGGCCTTCTCCTCCTCAGAGGCATAAACTCTCTAATTACATATCAGTCAGACAGACAGAGCATCCCATTCAGACCAGAAATAAACACTCAACACGCTCCTAGTCCCAGTTACTCACTACATCCATTATATATGAGACCACTGCAAGTGGAGATCACTGAGCCATAATGGAGGGATGGAGGGGTGGAGCCAGTCCTGTATTCTCAGTTCTTGAAATGTCACTCAGTTCGATGTTTGAGGAAGGGAGGGGAAGGTATTGATGTAAGAGGGAGAGAAAAAGAAGAGGGGAGGAGGAGGGAGATGAAAAGAGGGGAAGGGAAAGATGAGAGGGAGAAGAAGAAAGAGCAAGACCTAATGGACATGGAGGGAGGAGAGAGATGATGGAGAAAGAAAATGAGAGAGAAAAGGAGGAGGACAAAGAGAGTGACCTTGGGAAGACAGAGCTCTATTGGCAGGCCTCAAGAAGATGAGTCAGTTTCTATACAATTAAGCTTTTTGATTGTATTACATTCTGTCTGTCTGTCTGTCTGTCTGTCTGTCTGTCTGTCTGTCTGTCTGTCTGTCTGTCTGTCTGTCTGTCTGTCTGTGTCAAATCAAATGTTATTTGTCACATGCTTCGTAAACAACAGGTGTAGACTAACCGTGAAAGTCTTAACCTTACTTACCAACAATTGAATAAAAAAAACATAGAAAACATAGAAAAATAATAACAGAAGGAATAAATACACAATGAGTATTAATAACTTGGCTATATAGAGGATATCACAAAAGTGATTACACCCCTCACATAAATTGAAACAGCCATTAATGTCTAAACAGCTGGCAACAAAAGTGAGTACACCCCTAAGTGAAAATGTCCAAATTGGGCCCAATTAGACATTTTCACTTAGGGGTGTACTCACTTTTGTTGCCAGCGGTTTAGACATTAATGGCTGTGTGTTGAGTTATTTTGAGAGGACAGCAAATTTACACTGTTATACAAGCTGTACACTCACTACTTTACATTGTAGCAAAGTGTCATTTCTTTAGTGTTGTCACATGAAAGATATACTCAAAATTTAACAAAAATGTGAGGGGTGTAGTCACTTTTGTGATATACTGTACATGGGGTACCAGTACTGAGTCGATGTGCAGGAGTTCAAGGTAATTGAGGTAGGTAAGGATACAGTGACTAAGCAATGGGATAGGTAACAAACAGCAACAACAGAGGATGTGATGAGTCAAAAGAGATTAGAGCAAAAAGGTTCAATACAGATATTCCAGGTAAATATTGGTTAACTATTTAACTAACTATTTAGCAGTCGTATAGTTTGGGGGTAAAAGCTTTTCAGGGACCTGTCGGTTCCAGACTTGGTGCATCAGTACTTCTTGCCATACCTTTAGCAGAGAAAACAGTCTATGATTTGGGTGGCTGGGGTCTTTGACCATTTTTAGGGCCTTTCTCTGACACCAACTGGTATAGAGTTCCTGGAGGGCAGTGATGTACTGGGCCATACGCATTACCCCCTGTAGTGCCTTGCAGTCGGATGCCAAGCGGTGATGTAGCCAGGCAAGAGGCTCTCAATGGTGCAGCTGTAGGACTCCTTGAGGATCTGAGGGCCTATGCCAAATCTTGTCAGTCTCTTAAGGGGGTAGAGGCGTTGTCATGCCCTATTCACGACTGTGTTGATGTGTGTGGACCATGATAGTTCCTTAGCGATGTGGACACAGAGGAACTTGAGGCTCTTCCACTTCTTCCACAGCGTCTCTTTGGATGGGGGCGTGCTCGGCCCTCCATTTCCTGTAGTTCACGATCAGCTCCTTTGTCTTGCTGACGTTGAGGGAGAGGTTGTTATCTTGGCACCACACTGCCAGGTCTCTGACCACCTACCTGTAGGCTATCATCGTCATCGCTGATCAAGCCTACCACTGTTGTGTTGTCTGCAAATGATGATGCTGGAGTCGTGTGAGGCCACGCAATCGCAGGTGAACAGGGAATACAGGAGGGAACTAAGCACGCATCCCTGAGGGTCCCCAGTATTGAGGGTCAGCGTGGTGGATGTGTTGATGCTTCACCACCTGGGTGCGTACCGTTATGAAGTCCAGGATCCAGTTGCAGAGGGAGGTGTTTAATCCCTGTGTGTGTGTGTGTGTGTGTGTGTGTGTGTGTGTGTGTGTGTGTGTGTGTGTGTGTGTGTGTGTGTGTGTGTGTGAGACAGACAGAGAGAGAAAGATGGAAATAACTGTACACATGACACACACAATGACATAAACTGGAATTCGAAACTCATCCTCATCCTAATTTGAGGAATTATGTTGGTACTCTCCTAAATTTCTCTTCACTGTGTTCATCTGGCGCCATCTCATGGACACTCAGTCAGGACGGAGACTTGATTACACACAGGTGGATTGTATTTATCATCATTAGTCATTTAGGTCAACATTGGATCATTCAGAGATCCTCACTGAACTTCTGGAGAGAGTTTGCTGCACTGAAAGTAAAGGGGCTGAATAATTTTGCACGCCCAATTTTTCAGTTTTTGATTTGTTAAAAAAGTTTGAAATATCCAATAAATGTAGTTCCACTTCATGATTGTGTCCCACTTGTTGTTGATTCTTCACAAAAAAATACAGTTTTATATCTTTATGTTTGAAGCCTGAAATGTGGCAAAAGGTCGCAATGTTCAAGGGGGCCGAATACTTTCGCAAGGCACTGTATAGATTCTACAGGCCCCACTGAGTAATCCCAACCCCACTTTTACCTCGACACAGAGAATCGTTTTTTTCTCTACAGCCCAATATTGTGAACAGTCTGAACATTGTAGCCTAGTGGTTAAGAACCCTAGACCCAAACTGTTATAGACCTATATCCATCCTGCCCTGCCTTTCTAAAATCTTTGAAAGCCAATTTAACAAACAGATCACAAACCATTTTGAATCCTACTGTACCTTCTCCACTATGCAATCTGATTTCCAACCTGGTCATGGGTGCACCTCATCCACGCTTAAGGTCCTAAATGATATCATAACCGCCATCGATAAAAGACAGTAGTGTGCAGCTGTCTTCATCGACCTGGCCAAGGCTTTCGACTCTGTCAATCACCTCATTCTTATCGGCAGGCTCAATAGCCTCGGTTTCTCAAATGACTGCCTCGCCTGTTTCACCAACTACTTCTCAGATAGAGTTCAGTGTGTCAAATCAGAGGGCATGTTGTCCGGACCTCTGGCAGTTTTCTCTGTATATATCAATGATGTCGCTCTTGCTGCTGGTGATTCTCTGATCCTCCTCTACGCAGAAGACACCTTTCTGTAAACATCTGGCCCTTCTTTGGACATCTGGCCTCCAACTGCTTTTAACTGCTAATCAAATTAAATGCATGCTCTTCAACCGATTGCTGCCCATGTAGCTTATGTGAAATGGTTAGCTAGTTAGCGCTAGTGGCGTTTCAATTGGTGACGTCACTTGCTCTGAGACCTTGAAGTAGTGGTTCCCCTTGCTCTGCAAGAGCCGTGGCTTTTGTGGAGCGATGGGTAACGATGCTTCGAGGGTGACTGTTGTCTGTGTGCAGAGCGTCCCTGGTTTGCTGCCTAGGTCAGGGCGAGGGGACGGACGTAAAGTCTATACTGTTACACCCGCACCCGCCCAACTAGCATCACTACTCTGGACGGTTCTGTTCTAGAATATGTGGACAACTACAAATTCCTAGGTGTCTGGTTAGACTGTAAACTCTCATTCCAGACTCACATTAAGCATCTCCAATCCAAAGTTAAATCTAGAATCAGCCTCCTATTTCGCAACAAAGCCTTCACTCATGCTGCCAAACATACCTCGTAAAATTGACTTTCCTACCGATCCTTGACTTTGGCGATGTAATTTACAAAATAGCCTCCAACACTCTACTCAGCAAATTGGATGTAGTCTATCACCATCCGTTTTGTCACCAAAGCCCCATATACTACCCACCACTGCGACCCTGTATGCTCTCGTTGGCTTGCCCTCTCTACATGTTCGTCGCCAAACCCACTGGCTCCAGGTCAACTATAAATCTTTGCTCGGTAAAGCTCCGCCTTATCTCAGCTCACTGGTCACCATAGCAACACCAACCAGTAGCATGCTCCCCAGCAGGTATATTTCACTGGTCATCCCCAAAGCCAACACCTCATTTGGCCGCCTTTCCTTCCTGTTCTCTGCTGCCAATGACTGGAACGAATTGCAAAAATCACTGAAGCTGGAGACTTATATCTACCTCCCTAACTTTAAGCATCAGCTGTCAGAGCAGCTTACCGATCACTGTACCTGTACACAGCCCATCTGTAAATAGCACACCCAACTACCTCATCCCCATATTGTTTTTTTGCACCCCAGTATCTCTACTTGCACATCATCATATGGACATCTATCATGTGCACATCACTCCAGTGTTAATGCTAAATTGTAATTATTTCACCTCTATGGCCTATTTAATGCCTTACCTCCCTAATCTTACTACATTTGCACACACTGTACATAGACCTTTTCTATTGTGTTATTGACTGTATGTTTGTTTATCCCATGGGTAACTCTGTGTTGTTGTTTTTGTCGCACTGGTTTGCTTTATCTTGGCCAGGTCGCAATTGTAAATGAGAAGTTGTTCTCAACTGGCCAACTGGTTGAATAAAGGTGAGAAAAAAACATGGTGCTTGGAGACCAGAGGTGTCCGTTGAGAGAAAGGCAGGTTGAGTTTGCCAAGATCAGAGTAGTACATACAGTTTCGTACGATGAGGAAGTGAAGAGAGTCGTAAAGGAAGATGGGTCCAGGGCCTGGGAGCCTAAGAGGATCCCTGTGAGTTGTCCGAAGCCAATAGAGAGTGATAGGAATAACTGTACTTCAGTAAGGTTGGCTTCTTTAGCGTTCATAGCCATTGTTATCAACTGTTCTGCAGAGGAGTTACAAGGTGTGTTGAGCAATAGTGTCCCTCACTACCAGGCTGCCGGCTTGGTGTAGGATCAGATAGGGCCAAGTAGTGGAATAGTGGGGATGTTTTTTAATGGGTGTAGGTTTAGTTGGTAGGGCAATTTTTCTATGATGTGTAATGAACTCATACACAGAACCAGATAAGAGGAATACATGAATAGGAAGGCCTTGAATGCGGTGCGAGAGAGGCAGGTTGAGGTTACCAGGGTTAGAGTAGAGGAGAGGTTGTCATAGGTTGAGGCAGTGAAGAAAGTTGAGGAAGATGTGTTAAGGGGGATGGATCCTGAGATGATTCATGTGAGTAGTAGATCTGTATCAGTACAGAGGAATAGGCCAAGGAGTGATATATGCTTCAGTAAGATTGGCTTTTTAGCGTTCATAGTAATGGTTATCAACTGTACTGAAGTTATGGTTGCAGCTGCAGAGAAGTATTTGGGTGTACGAGATTTGAGGTCAGAAGAGAGTGTTGATTGGTGGTGTCCCGTCCTTTCAGGCTGTTGACATGAGGTAGGACTAGATAGGTTTAAATAGTGGAGTAGGGTGGTGTTTTTTTAATGAGTGTAGGGATAGGTTAAATGTTAATTTATTTTCCTTTTTTCAAGCATAAGGGTGTTATAACCCAGTCTAGTTGGTGGTGGTAATGCAACATTTATTGGATGCCAACCGCATCGACGAAGAAAAGGCCTTGAATGGTCTCACACTCCACTACTGTAGGTGGTGGTGTATGCACCACACGGATGCGATCCGCCAATACAAATGTAAAGAAGAAGAGCTCCAGAGAACGTTGTGAAGTTACTTTGCGGACAAAGCTTAACAAATAGCTACAGTAGCTACTTTGTATTTATACACATTTGCTATTTCAGGAGTAACACCATGGCCTCGGGAGGAGAGTAAGTATAAATAGATAGAAAGGTGTATTTTTTACAAGCGAATTAGCTAGCTGAGCTACTAGACTCTTCTGGTATTTTACCTCAGCTAGCTAGTTAGCATATTGGATGTCATGCCATACTAACATTACGGTTTATGGAAGACTCTTACTACGAGTGAATTTAGCTAGCTAGTTAGGTAACCAAGTATTAGCTAACGTTAGCCCGTAACGTTGCACACTGTAATTGGGACCAGTCAATGGAATGTCCAAAACTACCGTACGTGACTGACAGACGTTTGTATCAAGCTAGCTAACGTTAGGCAACTTAACCTGACAAAACGTAGCTAGCTGGGCCTACCGGCACAGTTTACTAACCAATGTTAACATATGTTTCTAACTAGCTAGCCTGTGACTCTGGCTTGACAAACTCATCCAAGGACCCATGATGATGAGAGGCAGGACACATTTTTTAAATACATTACCATGTAAATGTGTTAACGTTAGTTAGCCAACTCACTAGCTACCTGACGTTAACTAACGTAAGTGGTTAGGTAGCTAGCTAACTGTCAAAGCTGGATGAAAATGCCGGTCATGTCACTTACTTACTGGCTTAGGCTAGCATGTTAACGTTAGTTTAGCTAACGTTACCCGTTTAGTTAGCTAGCTAATAAACGTATCATTCAAAGTGTAATGACGGTTTAGGTCATTTAGGAATATGGCATATTAGCTAGCAATCTAGCATATGCAATAACGTTACCAAACGTCTACTCCTCGGTTTTAGCTGGTGTAGCTAATAAATAGCCGTAACCTGACGACTTGGGATCTCAAAAGGTGTGTCCTTTTGCTGTGTCACCTGCAGCTTGGCTACTAGTAGCTAGTTAGCAAACATTAACTGGCGATGAATGAACAGTATTTCGGATTTAGCTAAAGTCAGCGTAGCTATTTAGCTGATCATGAAACAAAGTGTACAATATGAGTTGACCAAGTCAAGCGATTGCGCGATGTTAAATTGCTAGCTTTGCAAAGACGGCATTTTATAGCCAGCTATACTGATCTATCTAGTTATCTAGCTAATGACGTTGTTAATCAATATTCCCAATAGGACAAGGATTTTTGTATTTTATTTAACCGTTATTTAACTAGGCAAGTCAATTAAGAACAAATTCTTAACAATGACGGCCTACACCGGCCAAACCAGGACGACGCTGGGCCAATTGTGCACTGCCCTGTGGGACTCCCAGTCACGGACGTTTGTGATACAGCCTGGATTCGAACCAGGGTGTCTATAGTGACACCCTGGTGCAGAGTCTTAGACCTCTGCGCCACTTGGGAGCTCAAGAATTAATGTGTATGTAGTAACTGTGAAATATCAGACAGTCAGTTTTAACTTATCGCTTTTGTTTGTTTCACCCAGATCCAAAAATGATGATCTTTCCACTGCGATTCTGAAGCAGAAGACCAGACCTAACAGATTGATTGTTGATGAATCCATCAATGAAGACAACAGTGTGGTCTCTCTCTCTCAGGTAGGAACAGGTGATTGGGTGGATTTGTAACCTCATCCTCTGTTCACAGTCCCAGAATGTAATTATTCTGGCTCTAAGCAAGCATGTGTTATTTTGATTCTCAGCTGCTGCTGTGGCAAAGATCTGTAAACGATCTGATCCTGCTGTACTAAAAGTATTTAGAACATCTAGTGAAACTCATGGTGTTCATACTGTTTTTAGGCAAAGATGGATGAGCTGCAGCTGTTTCGTGGAGACACAGTGCTGATGAAGGGGAAGAAGCGCAGGGAGTCAGTGTGTATTGTTTTGTCTGACGACACCTGCTCTGATGAGAAGATCCGCATGAACCGTGTGGTCCGCAACAACCTCCGCGTCCGTCTGGGGGATGTCATCAGGTACACATACAGATGCACACACACGGGAACAAACAAGTTTGTTTTTGTACATATGCCCAAAGCAAATTTAGATAAGTGATGTTTCTCTATTCTTCCTGTTGCAGTATCCAGCCGTGTCCTGATGTGAAGTATGGGAAGAGGATCCACGTTCTGCCTATTGATGATACAGTGGAGGGAATCACTGGCAATCTATTTGAGGTCTACCTCAAACCCTACTTCCTAGAGGCCTACAGGCCCATCCGCAAGGGTCAGTACACACACTAGGGATGAGCATTTGAGATGATTTCACTATTCACGCAAAATATATTTTTCTGGATATTCGTATAGTCAAAAATATATATAATAATCTCTATTGACCAATCGGATTTAGCGGTCGACCGATTTAATTAGGGCCGATTTCAAGTTTTTAGCAATGCTTGCTTCACAGTGCTGTTTATGACTTCAAACCTATCAACTCCTGAGATTAGGCTGGCAATACTAAAGATGCCGTAGAACACCCAATAGTAAAAGGTACGGTGCCTTGCGAAAGTATTCGGCCCCCTTGAACTTTGCGACCTTTTGCCACATTTCAGGCTTCAAACATAAAGATATAAAACTGTATTTTTTTGTGAAGAATCAACAACAAGTGGGACACAATCATGAAGTGGAACGACATTTATTGGATATTTCAAACTTTTTTTAACAAATCAAAAACTGAAGAATTGGGCATGCAAAATTATTCAGCCCCCTTAAGTTAATACTTTGTAGCGCCACCTTTTGCTGCGATTACAGCTGTAAGTCGCTTGGGGTATGTCTCTATCAGTTTTGCACTTCGAGAGACTGAAATTTTTTCCCATTCCTCCTTGCAAAACAGCTCGAGCTCAGTGAGGTTGGATGGAGAGCATTTGTGAACAGCAGTTTTCAGTTCTTTCCACAGACTCTCGATTTGGATTCAGGTCTGGACTTTGACTTGGCCATTCTAACACCTGGATATGTTTATTTTTGAACCATTCCATTGTAGATTTTGCTTTATGTTTTGGATCATTGTCTTGTTGGAAAACAAATCTCGGTCCCAGTCTCAGGTCTTTTGCAGACTCCATCAGGTTTTCTTCCAGAATGGTCCTGTATTTGGCTCATCCATCTTCCCATCAATTTTAACCATCTTCCCTGCTGAAAAGCAGGCCCAAACCATGATGCTGCCACCACCATGTTTGACAGTGGGGATGGTGTGGTCAGTGTGATGAGCTGTGTTGCTTTTACGCCAAACATAACGTTTTGCATTGTTGCCAAAAAGTTCAATTTTGGTTTCATCTGACCAGAGCACCTTCTTCCACATGTTTGGTGTGTCTCCCAGGTGGCTTGTGGCAAACTTTAAACAACACTTTTTATGGATATCTTTAAGAAATGGCTTTCTTCTTGCCACTCTTCCATAAAGGCCAGATTTGTGCAATATACGACTGATTGTTGTCCTATGGACAGAGTCTCCCACCTCAGCTGTAGATCTCTGCAGTTCATCCAGAGTTCCATTTCAATATTATCGCTTGCACAGTGCTCCTTGGGATGTTTAAAGCTTGGGAAATCTTTTTGTATCCAAATCTGGCTTTAAACTTCTTCACAACAGTATCTCGGACCTGCCTGGTGTGTTTCTTGTTCTTCATGATGCTCTCTGCGCTTTTAACGGACCTCTGAGACTATCACAGTGCAGGTGCATTTATACGGAGACTTGATTACACACAGGTGGATTGTATTTATCATCATTAGTCATTTAGGTCAACATTGGATCATTCAGAGATCCTCACTGAACTTCTGGAGAGAGTTTGCTGCACTGAAAGTAAAGGGGCTAAATACTTTCGCAAGGCACTGTATATTAAATACAAATTGCATAGAGAGAAATAGTTGACGCATCATAATTCCTATTATAACTACAATCTAAACTTCTTTACTGGGAATATTGAACCACCAGCTTGCATATGTTCTGAGCAAGGAACTTAAACGTTAGCTTTTTTACATGGCACATATTGCACTTTTACTTTCTTCTCCAACACTGTGTTTTTGCATTATTTAAACCAAATTGAGCATGTTTCATTGTTTATTAGAGACTAAATAGACAAATTGTAATATATATTACAAAATATATGTTGGACGATTTTTTTCGGTATCAGCTTTTTTCGGCGTTAAAATCATAATCGGTCGACCTCTAATCAGAATGATGCCGCAGCAGATAGTGTACAGTTGTTTTCAGGGTGCTATTCCGGTAGTTTTTAGCTAACAGTAGCCTAGGCTAACAGTGAACGTGAAGTCTAATGTTCGCCATAATAGAACAGATTTTATATATATAAAAAAAAAAAAAATCTGTTCTGGTTAGTGTTTTGCATGAATCTGTGTCAGGTCTTGTGGACCCTCTGGTGTGCGCCTGTAGGCTAACTGCTATCTGAAGTGGGGAAAATGGCATACCTCTGTCAGGGCTGACCAGAGGGCTAAATGAGCTATGATCGTCAAATGTAAAACGCAACCCATAAGCTATGAGAGAATTTGCTTGAAAATAAAACATTCACTTTGTGTGTCCCTAGAACTAGGCTGCATTTACAGTACAGTTCTGTTAACAATGAACTGTCAAAGCCATGGGACATCTGAAGCAGCAGTAGCTCAATGCGCCGTACATAAACACTACATTCTAAAGTTTGTTGTTTTATTAAATTAAGCATTTCACATGTCATTGTATATCCTTGTGTGGAACATGGACCATTTCATTTAAACAGCTTTTTCATTGTTAAAATATGCCCAAAAAATTATCCCAAAATGTGTTCAAATACGAATGTCTGTTCGGATGTCTGGATAGTCGATTAACTGTGTCCATCCCTAACACACACCTGTTACCAATCGTTTTGTTTCAAAACAGCACCGGTGAACAATTGTTTGTTCTATATTTTATTCTGTAATATGTCATTGTGTGTAGGTGATATCTTCCTGGTTCGGGGAGGTATGCGTGCGGTGGAGTTCAAGGTGGTGGAGACTGACCCCAACCCCTATTGCATCGTTGCCCCCGATACCGTCATCCACTGCGAGGGAGAACCTATCAGGAGAGAGGTGGGTCACAACCTCAACCAATTGCTTGTGGGCAGAGCACTCTTAATTTAGCCTATGTAAATCTAGGCATTGTACTTTTAGCCAATTAGCGTTGCTTTTCTCCAAGTCCACAGCAAGAGGGTCGGGTAGGAATATGTAATGAATCGGGACATATGTATCCTGAAGTCCCTACAAAGACCTAGCCCTAGTAAGCAAACGAACTCTCAAGCCTCAGATTTATTTCTGTGTGTGGAGGATGAGGAGGAGTCCCTGAATGAGGTGGGCTATGACGATATCGGAGGAGTGAGGAAGCAGCTGGCTCAGATCAAGGAGATGGTGGAGCTGCCACTCAGACACCCTGCACTATTCAAGGCTATAGGAGTCAAGGTAACACACACCGTTCACTATCTTCAAGGCCTTGTGTTAGTCTACGCACTTTCTTGAACAGTAAAGAGTTTAAAAACATGTTTTCCAGACTTGAAAGTCAACCATTTCAATTGGCTTAAGCATTTTTCACTATTGGAAATGTTCTAATGACTGACATGCACCTGTACTCCCCTCCAGCCCCCCCGTGGTATCCTGCTGTACGGACCCCCCGGTACAGGAAAGACCCTGATTGCCAGAGCTGTCGCTAATGAGACTGGAGCCTTCTTCTTCCTCATCAACGGTGAGATTCTAAACCTTACCCTTTCCCTGGCAGAGGTTCAGTGTTCATGATAAGTCATTGTACTCTTGCTGTTTTGATGTTGCTCTGTATGGCCCTTCTGTCTGTGTTCCTGTCCGTAGGTCCTGAGATCATGAGTAAGCTGGCTGGAGAGAGTGAGAGCAACTTGAGGAAGGCCTTCGAGGAGGCTGAGAAGAACTCTCCTGCCATCATCTTCATTGATGAGCTGGACGCTATCGCTCCAAAGAGAGAGAAGGTGTGGGGGAGAGAGAATGGGTATTAATGGTGTCCATCGGTTGATGTGCAGACCAAGAGAATAAAAATGGAATACAAAGGAAATGGAAAAATCCTTCTAAAGGGTCACCCAACTATGACATTGTATCACTTCAATAAAAAGTGCAGCAGCTATGAACTGATCTGACATTTTCTGTAGACCCATGATTAGATGGAGAGGTATATCCTGCTGTTGTTGACATGCGTGTGTGTTTGTAGACCCATGGAGAAGTGGAGAGGCGTATCGTGTCTCAGCTGCTGACCCTGATGGACGGGCTGAAGCAGAGGGCTCATGTCATTGTCATGGCAGCCACCAACAGACCCAACAGCATAGACGCTGCACTTAGGAGATTTGGTACGTATACATATTTTTACAGGGTGTTTTTATTGTGCAGATATATTGGTTGCTTTAATGCTCCAACGTGCTTGTGCCTACAGGGCGTTTTGACAGGGAGGTGGACATTGGAATCCCTGATGCTACAGGCAGACTGGAAATACTGCAGATCCACACCAAGAACATGAAACTGAATGATGATGTTGACCTTGAACAGGTGTGTGCTGACTCTTGGCCTGCGTCCCAAATGGAATCCTATTCCCTACCGCCCTGGTCAAAAGTGCTGCACTGAGGCCTCCCGCAGCGTTCTAAGGTACTGCATCGTAGTGCTTGTTGCATCATGACAGACCCGGGTTGGATCCCAGGTTGTGTTACAACCGGCCATGACCGGAGTCCCATAGGGTGACGCACAGTTGGCCCAGTGTGGTTAAGGGGAAGGTTGGGCCGGTGGGGGCTTTACTTGGCTCATCACACTGGTGGTGGGCCGGGCGCTTGCAAGCTGTTTGGCGAGTCGTCAGTTGAACAGTGTTTACTCCGATACATTGGTGCTGCTGGCTTCTGGGTTAAGCGGGCAGGTGTTAAGAAGCGTGGTTTGGTGGGTCATGTTTTGGAGGACATATGACTCAACCTTCGTCTCTCCTCAGCCCGTTAGGGAGTGTGCAGCAATGAGACCCAAATTGGATCGCAGTTGGATATCACGAAAAAGGGGGTAAAATACCAAAATAATAAGAAAGTTCTGCGCTGGGACAAGGAAAATAATTGTCAGATAAGAATAATATAGATTTAAGTTGTCCGAATGGACAAGTAAAAAAAAATAATAATCACACCAGAATAATTGTTTGATATTGTGATCAGAATTAGATAAGGGAGGCCAACATTGGAACAATATTAATAGATTACTCCCATCCACCAGCCCAATCCACAACACCCTAGTAAAACCCAAGTCTAATTGACGGTAATAGTGCTCACTGTTGTCCCTTGTGGCCGATTTTGAAGGAGGACATCGGGAAATAATTGTCCAATGTCAATCTTGACCGATCTTCTTGAATAGGCAGCGTAGCCTAAATTTTTGTCAGATTATATATGGTAAAAAAATAGTAATGCTTTTTATTTTAAAAAGTGGTTCTTTGCTTCATACAGTGATGTAAAAATGGTGTTGGACCATTTTATTTGGGGACAAGTGACTTGAGCTTTTGCACAAAATAAAAAAATCTGTCCTACTTGTCCAATGGACAAGTGACAAAAAAAGTTGTCAATTCCTGATTGAAGGAATAGGGTGCCATTTGGAACACATCCTGGGTGTGTGTCTTGTTAGGTGGCTGACATGCATTTCCCACACCCATTGAACTGGTAGCATTGTGTTCCGAGGCTGGCCTGCGTGTTAACTCCCCCTGTATCTCCGTGTAGGTGGCTAATGAGACCCACGGCCACGTGGGTGCTGACCTGGCTGCCCTGTGCTCTGAGGCTGCTCTCCAGGCCATCAGGAAGAAGATGGACCTAATCGACTTGGAGGACGAGACCATCGATGCGGAGGTCATGAACTCCCTGGCCGTTACCATGGACGACTTCAGGGTAGGAAACACACTACCAAACACACTACTAAGTGTTGACTGTCTCTACCTATGGTAGACTACACAGTCTACCACAACCCAGTACATAATAACTATACTACTCCTGGTTATGTATACAGTTGAAGTCAGAAGTTTACATACACCTTAGCCAAATACATTTCAACTCAGTTTTTCACAATTCCTGACATTTAATTCTAGTAAAAATTCCCTGTTTTAGGTCAGTTAGGATCACCACTTCATTTTATGAATGTGAAATGTCAGAATAATAGTAGAGTGATTTATTTCAGCTTTTATTTCATTCATCACATTCCCAGTGGGTCAGAAGTTTACATACACTCAATTAGTATTTGGTAGCATTGCCTTTAAATTGTTTAACTTGGGTCAAATGTTTCGGGTAGCCTTCCACAAGCTTCCCACAATAAGTTGGGTGAATTTTGGCCCATTCCTCCTGACAGAGCTGGGGTAACTGAGTCAGGTTTGTAGGCCTCCTTGCTCACACACGCTTTTTCAGTTCTGCCCACAAACTTTCTGTAGGATTGAGGTCAGGGCTTTGTGATGGCCACTCCAATACCTTGACTTTGGCTTTTTTATGGCGGTTTTGGAGCAGTGGCTTCTTCCTTGCTGAGCGGCCTTTCAGGTTATGTCGATATAGGACTCGTTTTACTGTGTGGATATAGATACTTTTGTACCTGTTTCCTCCAGCATCTTCACAAGGTCCTTTGCTGTTGTTCTGGGATTGATTTGCACTTTCCGCACCAAAGTACATTAATCTCTAGGAGACAGAACGCGTCTCCTTCCTGAGCGGTATGACGGCTGCGCGGTCCCATGGTGTTTGTACTATTGTTTATACAGATGAACGTGGTACCTTCAGGCGTTTGGAAATTGCCCCCAAGTAGGTCTTGGCTGATTTCTTTTGATCTTCCCTTGATGCCAAGCAAGAGGCAGTGAGTTTGAAAGTAGGCCTTGAAATACATCCACAGGTACACTTCCAATTGACTCATGATGTCAATTAGCCTATCAGAAGCTTCTAAAGCCAAGATTGAATTTTCCAAGCTTTTTAAAGGCACAGTCAACTTAGTGTATTTAATCTTCTGAACCACTGGTATTGTGATACAGTGAATTATATGTGAAATAACCTGTCTGTAAACAATTGTTGGGAAAATTACTTGTCATGCACAAAGTAGATGTCCTAACCGACTTAGTTTGTTTTCTAAGTCGGGGGGGTCCTAACCAAAACTAGTTTGTTAACAAGACATTTGTGGAGTGGTTGAAAAATTAGTTTAATGACTCCGACCTAAGTGTATGTAAATTTCCGACTTCAACTGTATATGATATTAAACGTGTGTTTGCATTTCAGTGGGCTCTGAGCCAGAGTAACCCATCAGCTCTGAGGGAGACGGTGGTAGAGGTTCCTAACATCACCTGGGGGGACATTGGAGGACTGGAAGATGTCAAGAGGGAGTTGCAGGAACTGGTGCAGGTACGATGTGCGCACAGACAAACACATTTAAAATTATTTATTTGAATCCACAAATCACATTAGTCGAAGGATTCAAACATTTCATAAGTCATGGATATATGGAGACTTGTGGATGGAAAAAAGAACCTTCTCCATACAGCAAGGCTGCCCGTGACCACTGACACAGAGCAGTACCTCGCTAGCTGCTCTGCCTTCGTCCTATGCAGGCCTGCAATCAAACCGGTGCACAAAGTTTAACCTTACACACATTGTCATACCTTATCTCTAGCTTTCTTTCCCCGATAGTACCCAGTGGAGCACCCTGATAAGTTCCTGAAGTTCGGTATGACCCCGTCTAAGGGAGTGTTGTTCTACGGGCCCCCGGGTTGCGGTAAGACCCTGCTGGCCAAGGCCATTGCCAATGAGTGCCAGGCCAACTTCATCTCCATCAAAGGACCTGAGCTTCTCACCATGTGGTTCGGAGAGTCTGAGGCTAATGTCAGGGAGATCTTTGACAAGGTATGACATAGAAGTGACTCACCAAAGTTAACATTTCTATTTGTGTGCTATGGTAGGTTATAAATCAACATGGAGAAAAACAGAGATCTTGGCATTGAACCCTGTGGTACACCACTACACCATTTTCAATAGTATATGGTGTAATCTACTGTGTTTTTCTGTGTGTACAGGCTCGCCAGGCAGCCCCGTGTGTGTTGTTCTTTGACGAGCTTGACTCCATAGCGAAAGCCCGTGGGGGTAATGTGGGAGACGGTGGCGGAGCGGCCGATCGTGTCATCAACCAGATCCTGACTGAGATGGACGGCATGTCCAGCAAAAAGAACGTCTTCATCATTGGCGCCACCAATCGCCCTGACATCATTGACCCTGCCATCCTTCGACCCGGCCGTCTGGACCAGCTTATTTACATCCCTCTGCCTGACGAGAAGAGCAGGATCAACATTCTCAAGGCTAACCTCCGAAAGAGCCCCATTAGCAAGGTAAAACACACACCGCTCATAAACACTACATCTTTATACACCTGTCATCGTGCTTATGTAGCAAGAGCCCGATGGTAGTTGTATTATGTAACAAGATTTAGTGACTCGCACCAATATGTAAGATGTTTCAGGTGCTATAGATCTGTCATTACCCTGACGTTGATTGGTTACACCCTGTCTACTCCCTCTATCCTATAGGATGTTGATCTGGACTTCTTGGCTAAGATGACCAATGGGTTCTCGGGTGCTGACCTTACAGAAATCTGCCAGCGGGCCTGTAAGCTGGCCATCAGAGAGTGCATCGAGAATGAGATTCGCCGAGAAAGGGAGAGGCAGACCAACCCTTCTGCTATGGTCATTTCACACACACACCTCGTTCACGCCATCTCTCTTTCTCTCCGTCTACTTTTCTTTTGCAATTATCCCCCTTCCACCCTCCCTCTATTCTCATCTCCAGGAGGTGGAGGAAGATGACCCTGTGCCAGAGATCAGGAAGGATCACTTTGAGGAGGCCATGCGATTCGCCCGTCGCTCCGTCAGCGACAATGACATCCGCAAATACGAGATGTTTGCCCAGACACTGCAGCAGAGCCGAGGCTTTGGCAGCTTCAGGTACGTTTGTGTGTGACCTCCGGGGTGTGTGTGACAGTGTTTAATGTGCTATAATTAAGCAATAATGCCCGAGGGGTTGTGGTATATTTAAGCAATAAGGCCAGAGGGGGTGTGGTATATTGCCAAAATATCAGACCGTATACCACGGGTACAACAAAACATTTGTTTTTATTGCTCTAATTACGTTGGTAACCAGTTTATAATAGCAATATAAGGCACCTCGGGGTTTGTGATATACGGCCAATATACCACGGCTAAGGGCTGTGTCCAGGCACTCTGAGATGCGTCGTGCATAAGAACAGCCCTTAGCCGTGGTATGTTGGCCATATACCACACCCCCTCGTGCCTTTATTGCTTAATTATAAACTGGGTGGTTCAAGCCCTGAGTGCTGATTGGCTGACAGCAATGTTATGTCAGACCAGCCCTTAGCCGTGGTGTATTGGCCATCTACCACACCCTTTGGCCTTATTGCTAAAATATGCCACGGCTAAGGGCTGTTCTTAGGTACGAAGCAGAGTTCCTGTATACAGCCCTTAGCTGTGGTATATTGGCCATATTTCCATAAAGCTTTAAAGCTGTTTCAGCCAATCAGCATCCAGGACCCTAACTATCTGGTTTAGAATAGTGACTATTGTCTTTGTCTCACAGGTTCCCATCCAGTGCTGCAGGGGGCAGTGGTCCAAGCCAGGGTACCGGGGGAACAGGCGGGGGGCCAGTGTTTAACGAGGATAACGATGACGACCTGTATGGATAGATGGACAGACAGACTGACGGATGGTGCCACATAGTGGCCAGCTCTTATGTGATCACACCTGTACAAACATTCAAACCTGATTGACCATTTTTTAGGACTCATCTTTCTTTCATGTTTTGTTGTTGTTGTTGTTTGATTCCTCTCTGGTGGCAAAAGCGTGTAGCTACCTGGTTTGATCCGTCCTCAAACTGGAAGCTTCCGGTTTCTACAGACCCCGCTCGGGCATTTCTTTTACTGCCTGCTACGGGAAAGCGGGGCAGTGGATAGAGGTGAAAAGTTAAAGGTGATTGGTTGACAGTGGGGGAAGGGGTTGAGTGGCCTCTGAGTTTATTATCACAAACCTATGTTACCAGCTATAAGAAAAATATTGGTAATGACTTTTTTATGAATAGTAGCATGTAATGTATGACAAGTTTGAAAATAAAATCTCACAAATTGACTAGTTTGATGTTATTGTACAGTTCCACACTAGGTTCAACCATAACAAAGTTGTCAAACCAGTTTCTCATTATTTTAGATGAGATGTCAGAGGTTTGACTTACTATGTGGGACCAGGTATCGAACCCAGACCATCTGCATGCTTTAGGACCGTGTTAGCCCACTGAGCTAAAAAGCCTATGTATTTGCTCTGGGAGCTAACGTGAGCCCTCATCCAGGCCTTCAATGGTCTCATATAGCATTAAATACCTGTAAATTACAATGGAAAGGAGTTGCATGCATGAGCTGTCATGAATGTGAGACCTGTCATTAATATTTGTATTCAAAATGGTTACCATTATCTCAATGTCTACAATCCTGTATCTGACCACACTGTCACACTTACTAGACCAAACCCATCCCAGGTTGCATATAAAAACAGTCCTCAGAAAATTTGACCTTTAAATGTCTATCTGGGAGGGGTTTGAGTGGGGAGGGAAAACTGAAAATGAACTGTTATTGGCAGAGGTTTGGAACCTTCTTATTGGTCCATTATTGCCGTGTTCACGCGCTAGTTGAAACTTGAAAATGTCCCACTTGCTAATTGGTTGAACACGACGTGTATAATAACTACAACCAGTTAGCAAGTCGGTTGTTTCAGAGTTCCTACTAATGACTAATTTACTGCATGGTGATGTCACCATTGAAGGTCAAAGCTCCATCCCACAAAAAGCCGTCTTTTCAAACGGCTCTCACTAAAAGGGAAAATTATGAAAAGGCTCAATTTCACAGTATTATTTCAACTTCAGAGTGGAAATGTATATAAAACATAGAAAAATCATGTTTTTGACTGCACTGGACCTTTAAGGTTGGCTATTTTCTTGTTTTGACACATGATGTTGAGTGTCATTGTTCTAATTCATGAGACCATGAGTGTGTTATTCTGAGACTGAAAATGGGTTATTTATATGTGGGCTGTTCATTGCCTGTTGGTCCTCTGTAGATCACTATAGTTCGTTTTAGAAGTTTCCCAACTGTTTGGGTTACAGATAAACAGATCCAGACTTTGACCTCTGTCTGTTTAAAACCAGCCTGACTACTGAGCATCACACACATTCTGACACACAGACGTCTGATCGGTAAGAACTATCACTCCTCACATATTCTTACTCTAGCATGATACACACGGACATAACTTCTCACGTTAGAGAACCTTCTCCATTTCCACAGGGGGAACGGCACCAGGGTGTTAGTGTGACTCAGATGTACTATTGTGTATCTCATCTCAGTTCTATCTTACATCACTATTTGCTCACATTGTGGTTCAGGCAATGGTGGACACGGTTACAGACTGTACTAATCTACTGGAACAAACTACATTTAAACTGTAAAGCTGAAGCTGAAAGAAGTAGCATATGGGGGGGATTCTGATTTGATCAGCATGAGCTCAGACCACTCAACCTATTTTAGGCATTGTACTATACTTTAATACAATACTGTATCACGTGACATAGAGGATTATGATGTTAATCAGTAATGTGTTCCCATAAAGCCAGCCTGTGACTGTCATATACAGTGCCTTGCGAAAGTATTCGGCCCCCTTGAACTTTGCGACCTTTTGCCACATTTCAGGCTTCAAACATAAAGATATAAAACTATTTTTTTGTGAAGAATCAACAACAAGTGGGACACAATCATGAAGTGGAACGACATTTAATGGATATTTCAAACTTTTTTAACAAATCAAAAACTGAAAAATTGGGCGTGCAAAATTATTCAGCCCCTTTACTTTCAGTGCAGCAAACTCTCTCCAGAAGTTCAGTGAGGATCTCTGAATGATCCAATGTTGACCTAAATGACTAATGATGATAAATACAATCCACCTGTGTGTAATCAAGTCTCCGTATAAATGCACCTGCACTGTGATAGTCTCAGAGGTCCGTTAAAAGCGCAGAGAGCATCATGAAGAACAAGAAACACACCAGGCAGGTCCGAGATACTGTTGTGAAGAAGTTTAAAGCCAGATTTGGATACAAAAAGATTTCCCAAGCTTTAAACATCCCAAGGAGCACTGTGCAAGCGATAATATTGAAATGGAACTCTGGATGAACTGCAGAGATCTACAGCTGAGGTGGGAGACTCTGTCCATAGGACAACAATCAGTCGTATATTGCACAAATCTGGCCTTTATGGAAGAGTGGCAAGAAGAAAGCCATTTCTTAAAGATATCCATAAAAAGTGTTGTTTAAAGTTTGCCACAAGCCACCTGGGAGACACACCAAACATGTGGAAGAAGGTTCTATGGTCAGATGAAACGAAAATGGACCTTTTTGGCAACAATGCAAAATGTTATGTTTGGCGTAAAAGCAACACAGCGCATCACCCTGAACACACCATCCCCACTGTCAAACATGGTGGTGGCAGCATCATGGTTTGGGCCTGCTTTTCTTCAGCATGGACAGGGAAGATGGTTAAAATTGATGGGAAGATGGATGGAGCCAAATACAGGACCATTCTGGAAGAAAACCTGATGGAGTCTGCAAAAGACCTGAGACTGGGACCGAGATTTGTCTTCCAACAAGACAATGATCCAAAACATAAAGCAGAATCTACAATGGAATGGTTCAAAAATAAACATATCCAGGTGTTAGAATGGCCAAGTCAAAGTCCAGACCTGAATCCAATCGAGAATCTGTGGAAAGAACTGAAAACTGCTGTTCACAAATGCTCTCCATCCAACCTCACTGAGCTCGAGCTGTTTTGCAAGGAGGAATGGGAAAAAATGTCAGTCTCTCGAAGTGCAAAACTGATAGACATACCCCAAGTGACTTACAGCTGTAATCGCAGCAAAAGGTGGCGCTACAAAGTATTAACTTAAGGGGGCTGAATAATTTTGCACGCCCAATTTTTCAGTTTTTGATTTGTTAAAAAAGTTTGAAATATCCAATAAATGTGTCCCACTTGCTGTTGATTCTTCACAAAAAAATACAGTTTTATATCTTTATGTTTGAAGCCTGAAATGTGGCAAAAGGTCGCAAAGTTCAAGGGGGCCGAATACTTTCGCAAGGCACTGTATGTCACACATCTGAGTCCCCTGTGCTGAGTTAATGAATTCAAACATGAGTGATAATCAGTAACACAGCATTAAGACTTAGTCATGGCGATTTGCAACTGACACCAGGTCATACTCAGAGATCTATAGCGATGGTTTAGCCTCTAGAGCTGGACACCATGTTGCTACCTCGTATAACATTTATGATGTGTGCTTCTGTGTGCCTGTCTGTCTGCCAGTTTGCCTGCCTTTCAGGACCTCTGGACTGAACCATGAGTTCTTGCGTGACCCTGTCGTCAGGGCATAAGATTCCCCTGGTGGGGCTGGGCACCTGGAAGAGTGCCCCTGGACAGGTCCAAATGCTATTAATTCGCATTCAAAAAACGAACATCCACACAGATAACCTAAACCTTAACGTGTGTGTTGACTATCTGTGTCACTGTAGGTGAAGCAGGCAGTGCTGACGGCTCTAGACTGTGGCTACAGACACATTGATTGTGCTGCTGCATACAGTAATGAGCAGGAGGTCGGGGAGGCACTGGCTCTGAGGCTGGGACCAGGAAAGGTAAGCCACATACACTTTTTGATCAGAGCATTAGGAAAACCCTTCTGGAAAGCTGTGCATATATGTGTGTGTGTTGATCCCCTGTTTTGGCCCCCAGGCCCTGCGTCGTGAGGCTGTATTTCTGACCTCTAAGCTGTGGAACACCCAGCATCACCCTGACGATGTAGAGACAGCCTGTAGGAAGAGTCTAATACACCTGGGACTGAACTACCTGGACCTCTACCTCATGCATTGGCCCATGGCCTTCCAGTGAGCAACACACACACACCCCTACTCGCACCTCAATATGACTGCACATCTCAACGAACACACTTGTACTAGAAACCCCGTCCCAGACATGTTATGGTCCTCTGAGCTGCCTGTGTGTTCTCCAGGCGTGGGACAGAGCTGATGCCTAAGCGGGCCGATGGGAGTGTGTGTTACGATGACATACACTACCAGGAAACCTGGGTTGCCATGGAGAGCCTGGTTGATAAGGGGCTGGTCCGAGCCATTGGTCTGTCCAACTTCAACGCCAGACAGACAGACGATATCATCAGCATCGCCAAACACAAGCCTGTAGTCAACCAGGTATGGGACTGTGTGTGTACAGTATGTCTGTGTAATATTCTCTGACTATGTGTGTGTTGGTTTGTCTTTGTAGGTGGAGTGTCACCCATACCTGTCCCAGGCTGAGTTGCTGAGTCACTGCAGGTACGTTTGTGTGTGTGTAAGTTAGTGTGTAGTGGTGTGTGTGCCCCTGTGTATGTCTGTAGGTTTGTGTAACTGTGTGTGTGTATTCCACGGTTGTAGGTGTGTGTGTGTAATAGTTTGCGTATGTTCCAGGTCGGTAGGTGTATGTGTGACGGCCTACAGCCCCCTGGGTAGCGGTGACAGGCCCTGGGCCTCGCCTGATGAACCCTGCCTGCTGCAGGACCCTGGACTGGGGGCTATCGCCCTCCGCCACAGCATGACCCCTGCTCAGGTCATACTCAGGTAACACAGTACACTGTAACACACAAACATCTCTGTGTAACTAGCCACAGTGTAATGAGCAATTCTCAGGTGTGTGTCTGTCTGTGTCTCCAGGTGGCAGGTACAGAGAGGAGTAGTCTGCATCCCCAAAAGTGTCACCCCCTCCAGGATCCAGCAGAACATACAGGTGAGGACAGTGCCATCTAGTGGAATGAATACCAATTGACCTGCATGATTTTTGACCAGTTTGGAAACTTCTAACCTCTTCCCCAAAATGCGACTTTTTGCGAGATCCAGGGCCGGCTGAGTCTAGGAAGCTACAGGTTACAATTCTGTACAGCTACTGTGATTGTTTTCTAGATTGGGTGTTTGTGTCTGATTGACAGGTGTTTGACTTCTCTCTGTCGGATGAAGACATGAAGCAGATGGAGTCATTCAGCAGAAACGAGAGGTACATCGTCCCAGCTGTGGAGGTAAGGTCCGATTGTCTCAGATAAGACCTCAGGGTGCATGTCAATAGTCTTATACGGCCTCATCCCCTGGTCACAACTAGACAGGTGAAGGAGAGTAGATGAGGATGCCATATGAGACTACTGAGATGCAGCCAAATTTAGCTGAGTTTCAGTTGAGACATGGGGTTTTCCGGTGGTACAGAATGTAACTGTGTGTTCTCTTCACAGAGGGACGGAAAGAGAGTGTGGAGGGACGCCGAGCACCCCCATTTCCCCTTCAATGAGCCGTACTGACCCCACATCTAGACACAGATCTACTGACCCCACATCTAGACATAGATCTACTGACCCCACATATAGAGACAGATCTACTGACCCCACATCTAGAGGCAGATCTACTGACCCCACATCGAGCGACAGGTCTACTGACCCCACATCTAAAGACAGGTCTACTGACCCCACATCTAGAGACAGGTCTACTGACCCCACATCTAGAGACAGGTCTACTGACCCCACATCTAGAGACAGGTCTACTGACCCCACATCTAGAGACAGGTCTACTGACCCCACATCTAGAGACAGATCTACCGACCTCACATCTAGAGACAGATCTACCGGCCCCACATCTAGACACAGATCTACCGATCCCACATCTCGACATTATTTATGAGAGGTATTGACATGTTGAATGCGCCGAGGTGTCTGTCTAAACTACTGGCACACAGCTCCGACACCCATGCATACCCCACAAGACATGCCACAAGAGGTGTCTTCACAGTCCCCAAGTCCTGAACAGACTATGGGAGGCACACAACAGTACTACATGGAAGTCTATTCCACATCAAGTAACTGACGCAAGCAGTAAAATTAGATTTAAAAAACACCTTTTGGAACAGTGAGGACTGTGAAGCAACACAAACAATGGCACAGACACACGCATATGATAACATACACACTATACACAGACATGGATTTAGTAATGTAGAGATGTGGTAGTGGTGGAGTAGGGGCCTGAGGGCACACAGTGTGTTGTGAAATCTGTGAATGTATTGTAATGTTTTAAAATGGTATAAATTGCCTTAATTTTGCTGGACCCCAGAGTAGGTGCTTTGGCAACAACTAATGGGGATCCATAATAAATACAATACACAGATCTACTTGTTTCATTTCTACACAACTCCTGACTGGAATTACTAAACCTCGTCTCTAAATTTGATTACAGAACAATCATCTGTACTGCAGTTCCTGTTCCCTTCAGGAGATTCAACGTACAGTTGAAGTCGGACGTTTACATACAACTTAGCCAAATACATTTCAACTCAGTTCTTGACAATTCCTGACATTTAATCCTCGTAAAAATTCCCTGTCTTAGGTCAGTTAGGATCACCACTTCATTTTATGAATGTGAAATGTCAGAATAATAGTAGAGAAAATTATTTATTTCAGCTTTTATTTCTTTCATCACATTCCCAGTGGGTCAGAAGTTTACATACACTCAATTAGTATTTGGTAGCATTGCCTTTAAATTGTTTAACTTGGGTCAAACGTTTCGGGTAGCCTTCCACAAGCTTCCCACAATAAGTTGGGTGAATTTTGTCCCATTCCTCCTGACAGAGCTGGTGTAACTGAGTCAGGTTTGTAGGCCTCCTTGCTTGACACACGCTTTTTCAGTTCTGCCCATGTAACGGATGTGAAATGGCTAGCTAGTTAGCGGTGTTCGCGCTAAATAGCGTTTCAATCGGTGACGTCACTTGCTCTGAGACCTTAAAGTAGTAGTTCCCCTTGCTCTGCAAGGGCTGCGGCTTTTGTGGAGCGATGGGTAACAGTTGTTGATGTGTGCAGAGGGTCCCTGGTTCGCGCCTGGGTATGGGCGAGGGGACGGTCTAAAATTATACTGTTACATTGATGCTGTTGACCCGGATCATGATGCTGCCCCTCCCCGTGCTTCACTGTTGGGATGGTGTTCTGCTTGCAAGCCTCCCCCCTTTTCCTCCAAACATAACGATGGTCATTATGGCCAAACAGTTCTATTTTTGTTTCATCAGACCAGAGGACATTTCTCCAAAAAGTACGATATTTGTCACCCTGTGCAGTTGCAAACCGTAGTCTGGCTTTTTTTATGGCGGTTTTGGAGCAGTGGCTTCTTCCTTGCTGAGCGATATAGGACTCGTTTTTACTGTGGATCTAAATACTTTTGTACCCGTTTCCTCCAGCATCTTCACAAGGTCCTTTGCTGTTTTGGGATTGATTTGCACTTTTCGCGCCAAAGTACGTTCATCTCTAGGAGACAGAACGCGTCTACTTCCTGAGCGGTATGACGGCTGCGTGGTCCCATGGTCTTTATACAGATAAACGTGGTACCTTCAGGCATTCGGAAATTGCTCCCAAGGATGAAGCAGACTTGTGGAGGTCTACAATCTTTTGGGAGGTCTTGGCTGATTTATTTGGATTTTTCCATGATGTCAAGCAAAGAGGCACTGAGTTTGAAGGTAGGCCTTGAAATACATCCACATGTACACCTCCAATTGACTCAAATGATTTCAATTAGCCTATCAGAAGCTTCTAAAGCCATTACATCTTCTGGAATTGTCAAAGATGTTTAAAGGCTTAGTGTATGTAAACTTCTGACCCACTGGAATTGTGATACAGTGAATTAAGTGAAATAATCTGTAAACAATTGTTGGAAAAATAACCTGTCATGCACAAAGTAGATGTCCTCACCGACATGCCAAAACTATAGTTTGAGTGGTTGAAAAACGAGTTAATGACTCCAACCTGATTATGTAAACTTTCGACTTCAACTGTATATACAAACCATACTAAATTATCCAGAATTCAATATTCGCGTGAAAATGTATTTGCTACTGATCCGGTGTTCCGATGTATTTTTTCAACCTTTATTTTACTAGGCAAGTCAGTTAAGGACAAACTCTTATTTTCAATGACGGCCTAGGAACAGTGGGTTAACTGCCAGTTCAGTGGCAGAACGACAGATTTTGTACCTTGTCAGCTCGGGGATTTGAACTTGCAACCTTTCGGTTACTAGTCCAATGCTCTAACCACTAGGCTACACTGCCGCGTATATGCATATCTCATCTGTGAGATCATTGGACAAATAAAGAAAGCATTTGGTCATCCCTCCCTTCAGTCTTTGACGTAACCAGAGCCAGGAGGGATGGAGAGGTGAAAGCAGAAGTGGGGTTAGGCTACAAATACAAATAACTTCACATAAACACACAGGGCCATACACTGCTCAGTATTTGGTTTATTGGTTGTCATCATAGCATTCAATTTACATGAAACTTTGTCAAAAGTTGTTGAAAAACCACATTCACAGCACCATGCCAATGCTCACTTCCTACTTTAGCCCAGAGACCCTGCAGCTTCTCTGATTGACAGGCATCATTATTAGATCAAGATGGAATTCCTCAGATGTTTGCCATTCTGTATCTTTTGGCATTACCTACAGGCAGGGAACAACCACTACAGTATCAACCTGTCCTGACAGATTCCTTCAATGTCCACATATCACAGCTGGCAAAAAATGGACGGGGTCTCCATTTGATAGTTCTGAATAGATGTATCATGATAGGCGCTGAAACACACTGGTACTGAGTAGCAGCACATCATTTCACCTTTATAATATTGCAGCATTTCTGCTCCTAAATATAAACCCTACTGGCACCCAAAACCAGAATGTATTTCACCCCATGACCTTATTAAGCACTGCATACAGTGCCACTCCCAGTATACGACCCACAGACATCCACAGCAGAACAGTCATTTACAGAACCTATTATAAAGGTTCATAGAAATGATAATATTCTCTATGTTCATCCTGTGGACACCAGCAGCCATTACAATAGTTATTCACATTGAGTATGAATCCTGGTACTTGACAGGTCCATAGGGTTTCTGTAGGAATGGGGGAGCCGTGTGTGTGTCTTCAGGTTAAGGCACTTAGCAGTCCCTCGGTGAGTCGTGGAGAGCTAAAAGGCAGTTATTAAAGACTCAGTCATTCCCTCAGACAGACACCACAGGGAGCAAAGCACCTATAGATGAACGGCCTGAGGTACCAATATGATGACCCATAGTGGATTACACACAGCTGGGCTGCTGGGGGTCTCAGCCAGTCAGATGGTCTGGACCAGACATAGATACAACAAACTGCACACCATGTTAAAACCAACAAGCAAATCCAAATCTGAAGATATGCTTGTCAAACTATGTTAATGGTTAGGCACTGGGAAGAGGTGGGGGTAGTAGCTGCTGTCATAGCAGTGGACTTGTCCAGCAGATAACCTACACAGTTCACACATGATGCTTTATTAAACATTTGACACAGATTATTGGGGTAAAATAGGGGAACACAGACTAAAGCTGCTGGTTGGGTGTAGATAAAATAATCCACTTTCAACTTTCCTCTGGAAAATCCTAGACAATCTTCTCTCTTTCAAATAAAGTGTTCCTGTCATCCCATCCATAAGAAGAGGAGGAAAGGCAGGGGGATGTATAAAACCCTTGATAAATCTGTAGGGGGGAGAAAAGTTCTGGTAAAAGCCAAAGCTGCGCTGATCCATTCCCGTGTATGTGCTTGGGCAGAAATATTTTTTTTTATAAAAACAACCTTACACTGCAGTTCCTCTTGGCACTTCAGTCATTCCCAGAAAATAAATATAACTTTCCCTTCAAAATATAATTGTCCGTGGGCGAGGTGTTGTCCTAAGACTGGGGCAGGTGTTGTCTGATGATCTCTCTGGACTGGGGAGGGATCCTGTCTGGGAAGCGAACCGTGAACTCCACTATGATGTCGCCACGCTGGGTGGGGCTCTTAGGGAGGGGCAGGCCCTCCCCCCTCAGCCTCTTTACCATCCCTGGCTTTATGACATCATGGCAGGGTAGCGGGATGACGCGGTTATCTAGGGTGGGAATGTTCACCGTACAGCCACACAGCGCCTGGGGGAGGGGGATATGAGAGGGTTTACTATTGTATCATACGACTCAAACATGTTCACTATATGACTGGTTCGTTACAACAGTGTTCTTCAATCCGTTCCTCTGGGAAATCAAGGTGTTGTACATATGTTCTATTCACACCTGATGATATGAAAAACAAAGTAATCGGTTGTTAGTTAATTCAGTGATTAAGGATAGGTGATAACGTGTTTCAGGAGCTATGGACGTAGAACACTAGTATATGTTCTAGTTCAGCAGTCTAGAACACAGGTTCAGCTGGAAAACATTAGATAGCATGATTTGGCACTGGGGCACTCAGAGTGACACAGAATGACATCAGCTACAATGGATCACTCCCTCTGACACTATAACAAGTTTCCCAGTCTTTCCAGGTGTGTGGTTCCTGTATAGGGTTGGTAGGTTATAGAGTGCACAGGAGGTTAATTTTAGAGAGTGGTCTCATTTTGAGAGCTAATGAAGACAGGAATCAGCTGAGGTCATAAATAGTTGGACGGTTTGTCAGAGGGGCTGGGACACAGTCTCTTCTCCTTATCACAGTGCCTATTGAATGCAGGGAGAGCAGTGAGAAATAGAATGGGTTCGAGGAATGAAACCTGAGCACCCAAAGTAGTAGGATGAAGTGTCCCATAGCCACTGATATAAGGTACGTTTTGCACCCTAATTGTCAGGCTTAAAATTGAGTAAGAGTAACATTAAACTGATCTTAGATCAGCAACTGCTACCCAGAGCAGGTAGCACACCATACTAACTCCAACCTAGACAGGTTGCCATGATGCTGGAGGCACACAGACAGCTAACCCAAGGCCAGTTTAATTATAGAAGCCTCAGCTCAGACAAGGGAGCACCAAAATTATGTAGTCCACTCCTAAGTGCGAACTCTGATTAAGTGCAGTAGGCCTACAATTTCAGTCCCAATTCAATAACATGATACTATTTCATTGCGTGATCCAGTTTAGTACTTACAAGTTGGCCAATCAGGTGTCAGTCCCATTTCACAGCTGCCCCATGCGGTGTTTACCATCCCCCACAACCTCAACCCCCCAAAATAAGGCATCACGAAGCGTTATCACATGCATATGTTGTCTAAGCCAATGCATAGAGCATATCTCTCTGTAATATCAGAAGTCAAGTTCCTCTTAAAGCTCTGCAGCTAGAGTTAGCGATAGCCTGCTAAGTGTGGATGGGGAGTCGTGTGTGTTTCCTTCCTGTTCTCCACACTGACACCGAATGTCAAACTGTCCTGATTTAGAGAGAACAGCCGGAGAGAGAGCAGGGCTTGAACCCTGCAGTTACAGGGCCAGGCCACTGGCTCCTGTAACAAAGATACAGAACAGTCATATGGAGAAGCAGTGGTGTAAAGTACTTAAGTAAAAATACTTGAGAGTACTACTTAAGTATTTTTTGGGGTATCTGTAATTTATTTTACTATTCATATTTTTGACAACTTTTACTTCGCTACATTCCAAAAGAAAATGTACTTTTTACTCAAAACATTTTCTCTGACACCCAAAAGTATTCGTTACATTTTAAAACGCTTAGCAAGACTGTGAATTTGACCATTTTCTTACTTATCAAGAGAACATGCCTGGTCATCCCTAATTCCGCTGATCTGGCATACTCACTAAAGACAAAAGCTTTTGTTTGTAAATGATGTCAGTGTTGGCGTGCCCCTGGCTATCCATACACTTAAAACAAGAAAATAGTGCCATCTGGTTTGCTTAATATAAGGAATTTTAAATGATTCATACTTTTACTTTTGATACTTAAATCTATTTAAAACCAAATACTTTGACTTTAAAAAAATAATCTGGTTCATACTGTTGGCACTGAGGAAGTACAGTTCCCGCTCAGCCCAGTCAAAACTGTTCGCTGCTCTGGCCCCCCAATGGTGGAACAAACTCCCTCACGACGCCAGGACAGCGGAGTCAATCACCACCTTCCGGAGACACCTGAAACCCCACCTCTTCAAGGAATACCTAGGATAGGATAGGTAATCCTTCTCACCCCCCTTAAATGATTTAGATGCACTATTGTAAAGTGGCTGTTCCACTGGATGTCAGAAGGTGAATTCACCAATTTGTAAGTCGCTCTGGATAAGAGCGTCTGCTAAATGACTTAAATGTAAATGTTGGCACATAACTGCATACAATAGCTGCAGTTGGAGGGACATGAATTAAGTTACTTACCTTATACCAGGGGCTTTGATAGGCAATGTACATTTTCTGAAGCATTATGACAACTCAACGACACAATGGTAGGGTTTAACTGAGCTAGGCCTTCTGATAAGTAATTGTCTCAACGCAGCCTTAATGCTGTGGAAGGATCCCGGAACCCAAATGATTTGGGTGGATCCCATCCTCCTTATATAACATGTTTTGTTTCCAAAAGGTATTACATTTGTCAACAACAGTTACACCCATTGAGCTGCAATAATCGCATAGCCAGTTGTGAAGAGAAAGCATCCTGCTAAAGCATCCAATGCCACGATTCAGAGAGCCATATACGATGGGTCTTATATTAGTGTCTAGCAGAGTCAATCAGCTCTTTAAAATCCAGTTTTAACTGTTCAGAGTTGCCCTTCATAGTGTCATTAAAATGTACATGAACCATGATAGCATGGATATTTCCATGTAGTACATTTAGAAGCAGTTTAGTAATGTAATTTACTCAAGCTCCGGGATAGGACATTGCTTTTGCACCAGAAACTGTCACTTCTTACCATGGATCTGCTCAAAATCATGGCTGGTGAGAAGGACAAGGAAATCCGCCCACTCTCACACGTCACAGGAGTCAGAGAACACTTTAAGGATGGGCGAGAGGCAGGATAACTTGAGGCCGTAGCTCCCAGTGCAGGCCTCCGACAGATGGAGAAGCCCCGCTCGATTCAGATCAGGGATGGAAAGTTGTTGATGTCCAGGGCGGCGAAACTATTTGTTGTTTGTATCCACTCCGGTCCTCTCTTTGGGAGTACAGCCTGCTTTGCGGGAGACTGCTGCCTTTGGCTTCCACTGCACGTGTCATGCGACCATCCATCGTTGATTGCCACCTCTTGCTGTCCTCCTTCGACTCCGCTATCAGATGGGGGAGAAGAGGCAAGAAATGGCTCCGCTGGCGAACACCCGGCCAGTCGGAAACGATAAACGACAAGGCGAAGATGCATCCAACAAGCGTTTTCCCCAGTTTCTTACGTAGGCTGGCAACCTTCATGGTCAAGGAAGCCATTTCAAGCCTATAATCCTCGGCAAGCAAGCAATTGCTACATTGGAACTCTGGGTGATCCAGTTTGTCCCAAAACAAAGCGCAGTAGATACAGCTCCCACAGCGCTGTAACCACATTTACTTCAACACAGAGGGAGGGCTCCATTGCAGAACTCATCTGGGACTAACTTCGTTAGCTTGATGGCTAGCAGCTTAGCAGGTGGGGTTTTAGAAGAGGTTCTAAAAGACACTCATGGGGGTGTCCACTGAAAGTTGCATAGCAACAACAACTGGGACCTAAAAGACAAGCACCTTGAGCGCCCACTAAAAGGCAAACAAAAGAAACACACCAAACTTAAAGCCTGGAAGCAAAACAAAATCAGGGAAAGGACGGTTTGACTAGAAATCAAAATAGGGAGCGCCAATTTATGGTGTTAACCCTCTGCATCTATCAAGACAACTGGAGCACTGGGCCAGCACCAGTGAAACACCTTCCCACTGACGAGATGGCAACCAGCACATGTGTAACACATACGGACTAACGAGTTAACACCAATCGGTGCTCCCTACATGCTAACGAGTTATACGTGCTAAAGTAAAACCACAAAACATAAATGGAAAAAACAGTAGATTGTGATAGGAATACATGGATGACATCAGCGCTATGGAAAACTCCCGATGGCGCAAAAAGACGGAAGTATTTAATTTTGAAGGGCGCCATATTGCTGAATGGGGCTGAATGGCACCAAATAAAATCACTAGGGATAATTGTGAAAGTGGCCAAAGGATCATGGTTAATGAAGTAATTTTCCTCCTAAGAGAGCCTCCTCGTAACTTGCCAGCCCTAGTTATTATCAGCACATGGTCCTGTGTGAAGACAGAGCAGACACTGAGGGCCTGGTGGAGTGCATGTGTGTCTCTTCACAGTCAACATTGTGATGTTTCATCAGTTTAAAAAAAACGGATTTTACTGCTCAGCTCACTTGAATTATGGTACTTGATGTGGAAGAGAGTTCATGTAGTCATGGCTCTATCTATGTAATACTGTGCATTTCCCAGAGTCTGTTCTGGACTTGGGGCCCGTGAAGAGACGCTTGGTAACGAACACATTTAGCATCTGCTGGCTTCCACGCAAAGCATACAAGCCAAATGCAGATCTTTGGAACAGCTACTTTTGAAAAAGTCTCAAATCCATATAATATAGCCTACACCATCACAATAAATCCATTATTTATTTTAGACAGGTCTAAAGAAACCTGATATTTTCATTTTATTTCACCTTTATTTAACCAGGTAGGCTAGTTGAGAACAAGTTCTCATTTACAACTGCCACCTGGCCAAGATAAAGCAAAACAGTGCAACACAAACAACAAAGCGTTACACATGGAATCAACAAACACAGTCAATAATACAATAGAAAAAGTCTATATACAGTGTGTGCAAATGAGGTAGGATAAAGGAGGTAAGGCAATAAATAGGCCATAGTGGCAAAAAGAATTACAATATAGCAATTAAACACTGGAGTGATATATGTTCAAGAAGAGATACTGGGGTGCAAAGGAGCAAAATGAATAACAGTATGGGGATGATGTAGTTGGATGGGGTATTTACAGATGGGAAATGTACAGGTGCAGTGATCTGTGAGTTGCTCTGACAGCTGGTGCTTAAAGATAATGAGGGAGATATGAGTCTCCAGCTTCAGTGATTTTTGCAGTTCGTTCCAGTTTTTGGCAGCAGACAACTGGAAGGAAAGGCGGCCAAAGGAGGAATTGGCTTTGGGGGTGACCAGTGAAAAAAACCTTCTGGAGCACGTGCTGCTATGGTGACCAGTGAGCTGAGATAAGGCGGGGCTTTACTTAGCAAAGACTTATAGATGACCTGGAGCCAGTAGGTTTGGCGACGAATATGAAGCGAGGGCCAGCCAACGAAAGCATACAGGTCGCAGTGGGGGGTAGTATATGGGGCTTTGGTGACAAAATGGGTGGCACTGTGATAGACTACATCAAATTTGCTGAGTAGAGTGTTGGAGGCAATTTTGTAAATGACATTGCCGAAGTCAGGATAAGTGTGGGCACCAATCGGTTGAAGAGCAGGCATTTAGTTTTACTTGCATTTAAGAGCAGTTGGAGGCCATGGAAGGAGAGTTGTATGGCATTGAAGCTCGTCTGGAGGTTAGTTAACACAGTGTCCAAAGAAGTGCCAGAAGTATACAGAATCGTGTCGTCTGCGTAGAGGTGAATCAGAGAATCACCAGCAGCAAGAGCCACATCATTGATGTATACAGAGAAGAGAGTCGGCTCGAGAATTGAACCCTGTGGCACCCCCATAGAGACTGCCAGAGGTCCAGAAAACAGGCCCTCCGATTTGACACTGTCTGAGAAGTAGTTGGTGAACCTGGCGAGGCAGTCATTTGAGAAACCAAGGCTGTTGAGTCTGCCGATAAGAATGTGGTGATTGACAGTCGAAAGCCCTGGCCAGATCGATGAATACAGCTGCACAGTATAGTCTCTTATTGATGGCGGTTATGATATAATTTAGGACCTTGAGCGAGCATGGCTGAGGTGCACCCATGACCAGCTCGGAAACCAGATTGCATAGCGGAGCCTCATAAGCACAGATCAGAACTTTTAGCTTAAAATAACTATTAGGCTATTTCTTCACATTATAAGCTCAGCAATACGCACACGGAAGTAGGCTATAAGCACTAATGCTCCATTAGCGGGAAAACACCATTCTCAAATGTGACCGTAAATGCGATTATGCATGTAATGCTTTTATTATAAAGGTGCATTTTTATAGTGAAAATTATCTTCCCCAAACTTGAAAGTCACGTGCTGTGTATGTATGGCAGTTACTCTACACCCTTTGTAAAGCTGATTAATGTGCTTAATTTTAAGAAGTTATTTGGCCACTTTAGTTGTGACAACCATTAACAAAACATATAGGCCTATGGACTAGGCTACATGAGGTGTGCAATTATGATTTCAAAAAGGCATTTGTTGTTTCTTGCCTTACTGCACACAAGCTGGGCATCAATCACAAATGATAGGCTAATATTGTCACCCATCAGAATAGTCTTGATTTAATATCGTCTTTACATATACTAAATAATAAGTGTGAAATTTGAATTAGAATGGACCATTATCATGCACCTGTCTCAACAGGGGGAAGAAATACATGTAATCTATGCACTTAAATAGCAAATGGAGGACATTTTTCCCATGGTTCATTTTCATGCCAGCCTGGTGAGCTATAGTCCTGATTTAAAAAATATTTAACGAGGCAAGTCAGTTAACTGTTGTAACTACCCATCCCGTGTCCGGGATTGTTGTCATCATCTGACACTAATTAGCATAACGCAACAGACATAAATATTACTAGAAAATATTCCTATTCATGAAATCACAAGTGAAATATATTGAAACACAGCTTATCCTTTTGTTAATCACCCTGTCGTCTCAGATTTTGAAAATATGCTTTACAGCCAAAGCAAGACAAGCATCTGTGTAAGTTTATCGATAGCCTAGCATAGCATTATGTCCAGCTAGTAGTAGGCAACTTGGTCACGAAAATCAGAAAAGCAATCAAATTAAATCGTTTACCTTTGATGAGCTTTGGATGTTTTCACTCACGAGACTCCCAGTTAGATAGCAAATGTTCCTTTTTTCCAAAAATATTATTTTTGTAGGCGAAATAGCTCTGTTTTTCTCAGCCAAACCTGAAGAAAGTCAACCGGAAATTGCGGTCACAAAAACGCAAAAAATATTCCAAATTAGCTCCATAATAATCGACAGAAACATGGCAAACGTTGTTTATAGTCAATCCTCAAGGTGTTTTTCAAATGAAACTACGTCAAAATGCTGTAGACACCTTGGGGAATACGTAGAAAAAAGAATCTTGTTGATAGCCCATTCACTGCTCAATGGGGACGCATCGGAACGCAGAGCTTTCAAAACATGAGTCACTTCTGGATTGGATTTCTCTCAGGCTTTTGCCTGCAATATCAGTTCTGTTATACTCACAGACAATATTTTTACAGTTTTGGAAACTTTAGAGTGTTTTCTATCATAAGCTGTCAATTATATGCATATTCTAGCATCTTGTCCTGACAAAATAGCCTGTTTACTCTGGGAACGTTATTTTTCCAAAAATGAAAATACTGCCCCCTAGTCACAAGAAGTTTTAAGAACAAATTCTTATTTACAATGACGGCTTCCTGTGGGGACAAACCCGGATGACGCTGGGCCTATTGTGCGAACCAGGGTGTCTGTAGTGACGCCTCTAGCACTGACATGCAGTGCCTTACACCAATGTGCCACTCAGGAGCCCTATTATAAAGAGAAGTAACATGCTTAATATTAGGAAAGTTTAGAAATATATATAGTAGGCCTAGCCTATACAGTTGTGGCCAAAAGTTGGGAATGACACAAATATTAATTTTCAAAGTCTGCTGCCTCAGTTTTCATGATGGCAATTTGCATATACTCCAGAATGTTATGAAGAGTAATCAGATGAATTTAAATTAATTGCAAAGTCCCTCTTTGCCATGCAAATTAACTGAATGCCCCAAAAACATTTCCACTGCATTTCAGCCCTGCCACAAAAGGACCAGCTGACATCATGTCAGTGATTCTCTCATTAACACAGGTATGAGTGTTGATGAGGAAAAAAAGAAAAAGAAAGTTGAATCATTTCTATAATAAGGCTGTAATGTAACATAATGTAGAAAAAGTCAAGAGGTCTGAATACAGCAACACCTCCCCCATTGACATTCCTGTCTTCTATAGATAACTTTGAGCCTGTTATTTTTAGACCAAAAGCCTACGTAGAACATCGGGACTGAAACTAGCCAGCGTAGCTAGCATAGGGTCTAACCAAGCTATCATAAGGCCAAAATTCAGCCAGCTAACAGAGTTTAAAACCAACCAGCACAGCTAACAGTGTGTATAAACCCAGGAAGCCAATTAATAGAGGCCCAGTGCCAGAATTCTATAATCATACCTCCCTTAGCTGCTGGATGGAAGCAAAGCTCCCTGGCAGTAGAAATGGAAGCTGTATTTGCTTTGTATACTAATTCAGATGACCCAGTTCACTAATACGCTCTCCCTCCAACAACTCCGCTTCCCCCCCTCTCACTCCGGTCTATTTCCTTCCCTGGATCGAAGTTAACATACTAAATCTGTGCATTTCCGGAAAAAAGCAACTATGTAATTTAACACTGCACATTCCACCAACTGCCTCTTTACTGCATGCATTAACTCTCATAACTAAAACATATTTATGGCAGTTTGTGACACTAACTGTTTGACAGAAAGTAAGGACTACTGGTTAACATGCCCATCTGAGCACCTTGTATAAACTAATATGTACACAACAAGCGCCATTCGAGGATCTGTTATTAGCCAGCCCATTAATATAGGCAGCAGATGAATGGCAGCTATATTGGAACTATAAAAGAGTGTTTCATTTCACAGGCTGGTCACAGCTGAGCACACATGGAGAGCTTTAATTAAATAAACTGTCTGTCAGAGTACCACCTTAACTACACAATCCTGCTCTCTCTCTGTGTAGGTGTGTGTGCATGTATAAAAGAGAAAGAGCTGTCTAAGTGTATAAATGCTTTATTGTCTGTTTAAACAGCAGATGACTTAGTTAGCACTATAATGACTGTTGTGCTCATTAAAAAAAGCTATCATAAAGGAAGACATATGAGGCAGGACAGGGTAGAGTGTGAGTGGGCCTGTCACACAGGGATAACACATTCCTCCATGCTCACTCACACTGCAGTGCTAGAGATACATTCTGCACAGCACTCAGTCTGCCCAGCCAGGGCTCAACTCAATCCACAGAGACTGGAGGGATGTGATGAGCTAGGTAGTGTATTCAGAGGAACAGTTCCTTTTAGGTGCAGTACCGATGTGTAACTGCACACAGACATCTCCCGGCACTGCCCAAAAACTAGTGTTAGAAACATGAACACCAGCGTACTGCTGTTAGAGGTGCCTGAGGCTCTGAGTCAGAGAGAGTGAGTAGGAAAGAGAGAGAGATGTGACTTCTGATGCACTTTATTAGAACATCCTCACTTACTAAAATAATACTAACACACACACACACACACACACACACACACACAGTTGCCTTGTGAAAACCTAGAGGGAGATAGAAAGAGAGTGAGTGTTGTTTAAAATAAAAAATACTATTGTCTTTACAGGGTAATACCACAGGCCTCCAGTTCTGCGTGAGTGTTCTGTCAGGTATTTGTGGATAGAGGGAGAGTGAAAGAGGCAGAGAGAAAAAAAGAAGTGTTTTGTAGCCTGGACAAAGCAATGCCACAGGCAGACAGTTTTCTGTAAAGGTATTTGTGGAAATAGGCTGTGTGAGAAATCAAGAAAGAAAGACAGTGACAGGCAGACAGAGCAACAGACAGATCCTACCTCCTTCAGACTGATATTGCAGGTGTAGATGATATTGGAGCTGTCCCTCCTAAAGTGGGCATGTCCTTTGTCTTTGAGCACAAAGGCGATGTCTGCTGGAATGTTCTCTGGTGTCTCGTCCCCCTCCTTAGGGAAGGTGATCTTGGTGCCCTCCTTCCATCCCCTTTTTATCACGATGTTCAGGATCTTATCCTCCGTCCGGCTGCTCCTGCCATCGGGGTTCAGCCTCCTCCTGGTGATCTTCATCCGCTTGGTGCAACCATGGAAGATCTCCTCCAGAGACACCTTCAGCTCATGGATCACCGGGGGGTCCTGCTGCCTCCTGGAACCCGCCAGACGTTCTGACTTCACTCCCCTCCTCCTGCCCCCGCCATGGCCAGGGAAGCCGTTGACCCCCCCGGGGAAGCCGAAGTGTGTGAAAGAGGCGAAGGGGTCATCCTCATCCAAGTCGGTTTCCATGTCATGATCATTGTGGTGGTTGTGGACCTTGGAGTGGAAGCCGTTGGAGCGGTTATGGTGGTTGTGGTGCGGTCCGAAGAACATGTCGAAGGGGTTGGAGCCACCAAAGAAGGATGCGAAGGTGGCGTGGGGGTCCCCATGGAAGGTGTAGTGGTATGACCCACCAGGAACCCCAGACTGACCACTACTGCCCCCCGTCTTCAGACCTGACAGAGGGAGAGAGACAGGGCTGTGAGTACACACTCACCACACACCCACCCAGATGGAGATGTAGCTTAATTCCTCCTCTGTAGAATTTTAGAGTTTTTTAAATTTTACAACAGTTCCCATAGGATTGGGGGGTGGGGGGGGGGGGGCAGTGGTCTAGCAAAATATTTGCTGCTACAGAAACTGATAAGACTACCCGCAGCTTAACACACACAACACCTCATTGTCATTCTTATCTCTGCCACCTCATGGATTCAGGCCTATCTGAGAGATGGAAACACAATGTAGAAAGAGCCGGTCAGACAGGAGAGAACAGTTAGACAGTAGAGGCAGAAGGGTGAGGTAGGGAGGACAGATAAATAAGGAAAAGAGTCTGCTCAGTGTTCTCGCTCTCACACAATGACACACACACAGAGAAAGATAGAAGACTTCGTGATACTTAGAAATCACACCGACCACACTCAGAATAGTGAGCCTCTCTCTCTTACCCTCCTCTCCTAGCTGGTCGTAGATGACCCTCTTCTTGGGGTCACTCAGAACTTCATAGGCCTCAGCGATCTCTTTAAACTTATCCTCTGCATTAGCATCTGTGTTCTTGTCTGGGTGGAACTTCAGTGCCATGCGGCGATATGCCTTCTTGATCTCCTCCTCATTAGAACCCTTAGGAATACCAAGCATCTTATAGTAGTCCTTCCCCATGGCAACGACTTCTCACACCTGGCTCTCTGGAGGTAGAAGAAGAGTGTGAGAAAGGTTACTGGGTTAGGGATGCCCAGGGTTTTATAGTAGTCCTTCCCCATGGCAACAACCTCTCATACCTGGCTCTCTGGTGAGACACCCACACCTATGTGAGTAAATAGGGGAGTATCCTAATGAATAAGTATTTTCCCCATTGCAGATTAGATATATTTGTGGAACTTGCCATGTGGCTATAGTAATGTGGTGTGGTTGTGTTGCCATGGCAGTGTAGTAAAAGCTCAGTTTGTGCATGTGTGGCATTTCCTTCCATCTGGCACTACACACTCAAGCACACCAGGTATACACACACATGCACGCAGAGTGAGTGGGGTTACATGCTATAGCCTCGTGAAACTGCAGAGCTGTTGAATGACACTGACCATGCGTCTGTCAGTGTAGTAGAACGTCTCTTACCTACATTCCTTGCGAGCTTCGTTGAATAAACTACAACATATGGTAGACTATAAGGCCTATGTATGGTTGTTATTTAGGTGCTTTACTGTTTCGGTTTTTCATGTAGCCAAAATAACCTGCCCACACCGCTGTGAATCTCTACCGTAGAACGAGACACAGAAACGGCTTCAGAGACGAATTTCACGAGCAGTTGCAGTTCCACCAGAGACAATAACAACTCTCTCTCGCTCTGTGTGTGTGTGTGTGAATCGAACCTATCGATTGGCAAATGCAGAGGCGCAACACAGCCTTTAATAGGCTTTAATTAGCCTATGACAGCCGTGGAAACTGGCAGTAGCCGGCGCTGCGGATAAAAAAAAAAACACTGGATGAGGGACGAAATTAAACGTTTCCTACCAGTGATAATTTTCAGCAGATCAGACGAACATATCCCTCTCCTGCCCTGGTATCCCTCTACAGTCTTTATCATGTGCCGTCAGAGTTCAACCGCTGACGGGTCTGAAATAGCGGTCGTCACTAGTTAGCCTGCAAAAGCCACAAAGTCTTAATTATGGCCAAACCCCGCCTATTTCTAAAATGGCCTAACCTTAACCACACTGCTAACCTTATGCCCAAACCGAACCTTAAATTAAGACCAAAAAGTTACTTTTAACCTGAAATAGCCGGTGACCAAACAGAAGAACGCTCTGACGTTAACGGGGGAAAAATATAAACGTTTTACTGCCAATCAATCAATGATTCCAAATCACATACCGTAGTTATGCGGTGTGTGATGTTCAATTAAATAGACCCTCGTCACTTTATTTCCACTTCAAATGTAAAAATTCACAGAAATACTGCGTACATAGACTACAGCCGCCAGTCCTGCAGTGAAAAAAAATCAAATGCCTGTCTATAAACTGAAATAGTCAGAGAGTCTATAACTATGCCTACTTTCAGTAAGTTAGTCCGTAGGTGGGTCCAGTACCGTCTTACCTTGTCCGAGTGACTGTCTCTGGACTTCACTGACTGTTCTTCGCCGCTCCTTTGCGCGACAGCTGAGTATTTTACCAGTGGACTGTTCAATGCAGACTGTCAGCCACGGTGGACTCGCCCATCAATCGGTCGTACCCCCAATAATTTGTTGCACTGAGGTTGTCGATTGATTTCAGTTATCAATTTATTCAATCCATTAAATCAATCCACTCATTGGTTTACTTGAGCTCCCAGGGATGAAGTTAACAGCCTGGAGTTTTGGACCAGTCTACATTCCAGCTCTGCTTCTGTCAGAGAGCTGGGAATCCACTGTAGAAAAAAAACACTCCCTCTGTCTGTGGGTATGTCTGTGTGTTCTCCCAGGCAGATGTATCCAAAGCCCGTGGATGGTGCTGGAGGCTGGGACAGTGTGTGCATGTTGTGCGTGAGTAGGCTATGCCTGTGTTGTAAACAGCGCGTCTACATGTGATCACTGGCACTCAGGGACTAGAACCTTCTTCACCCACACAAACGAGGAGGAGAGGAGACTTGAGATGCAGCGCCTGTCTCCTTCCCAACCTCCTGCTCTATATTAACTCTCTCTTCTCTCTTTGAAGAGGATGTCATCAGTAGAGAGTTCTGCTGTCAGAATCTTTCTTTAATATTTTGACCATTAAGCACTTTTTTTTTTACCTTTATTTAACCAGGCAAGTCAGTTAAGAACAAATTCTTATTTTCAATGACGGCCTGGGAACAGCGCGTCTACATGTGATCACTGGCACTCAGGGACCGAACGACAGATTTGTACCTTGTCTGCTGGGGGGTTTGAACTCGCAACCTTCCGGTTACTAGTCCAACGCTCTAACCACTAGGCTACGTTACCCGCCTGTATAGCACTTATAGCACATTTAAGGGTTAATTATAGTTCATGTCAACATTATGCATTTCCAAGGAAAATCACTGCTCAGAATCCTGTAATGTAATCAGTAAATGTACTTCCGAGAGGAGAGAGCAGAACCATTAAGAGGTAGGGGAGAAGAGGTGGAGATGGGTGGGATATTTTATTTTATCTTTATTTAACCAGGTAGGCTAGTTGAGAACAAGTTCTCATTTACAACTGCAACCTGGCCAAGATAAAGCATAGCAGTGTGAACAGACAACACAGAGTTACACATGGAGTAAACAATTAACAAGTCAATAACACAGTAGAAAAAAAGGGGAGTCTATATACAATGTGTGCAAAAGGCATGAGGAGGTAGGCAAATAATTACAATATTGCAGATTAACACTGGAATGATAAATGATCATGTACAGGTAGAGATATTGGTGTGCAAAAGAGCAGAAAAGTAAACAAATAAAAACTGTGGGGATGAGGTAGGTGAAAATGGGTGGGCTATTTACCAATAGATTATGTACAGCTGCAGCGATCGGTTGGCTGCTCAGATAGCTGATGTTTGAAGTTGGTGAGGGAGAGAAAAGGTCTCCAACTTCAGCGATTTTTGCAATTCGTTCCAGTCACAGGCAGCAGAGTACTGGAACGAAAGGCGGCCGAATGAGGTGTTGGCTTTAGGGATGATCAGTGAGTGGTGAGTGATCAGTGAGTGATAGATGTATAGATGGATGTATGTAGAGATGTATGTAGGATAGATGTAGAGTGAGCAATGCAGGTGGGCATGTCAGTCAAAGTAGACAGAGGGAAGGGGGAGAGAGGCTGAGGGAGAATCATAGAGAAAAAAAAAGAGCAAGAACGAGAAAGTGGGCCCAGGATGAGTCCAGCTATAGCTTGAGTCATCCCTTTCTCTTGGGTGGTGAGGAGGTGTGAAATAAACAAGTAACTCAGTAGTAAAGAACAGAGCATGTACACAGGTGTCTGGTCATATACCATAGTACATCTCCTGTTGACATTTCCTGAGATATTCCCCTGTGGCCAGCTGGATTTTTCTGTGGCAACAGAGACCCTGTAAATCGGACAAGTCTGTGGTTAGGTACATGTGTGTTTTGCTATAGACATACAGTGGCAAGAAAAAGTATTTGAACCCTTTGGAAATACCTGGATTTCTGCATAAATTGGTCATTAAATTTGATCTTTACCTAGGTCACAACAATAGACAAACAGTCTGCTTAAACTAATTAAACATTTTCATGTCTTTATTGAACACGCCATGGGGAAAGTATTGTGAACCCTTGGATTTAAACCTGTAGACGTTCTGCTAGCGGAACCCCACGACAACATCCGGTGAAATGGCAGAGCGCAAAATTCAAATTACTAGAAATATTAAACCTTCATGAAATCACACATGCAATACACCAAATTAAACAGGACTACACAATATCTCATAAGTTACCTGTAATCTTTGTCCAAACAACTTTCCTAATACAACTTCAGGTATTTAACGTAAAAAATCAAATTTAGGACGGGATAAACTGTGATCAATACCGGAGGAAAACAAAGTGGAGCGTGTTCAGGTCACGCACCTCTAACAAACAGTACATTTCAATCGACCCTCGTTCTGGACAGCCCTACTTTTTCATTACACAAAGGAAAAACATCAACCAATTTCTAAAGACTGTTGACATCTAGTGGAAGCGATAAGAACGGTAAGCAACTGCCTTAGAATTCTAGATTCCCATTGAAAAGTGACCTCAATGGGTTTTTTTTCCTGGAGGGTTTGTCCTCGGGGTTTCGCCTGCCAAATAAGTTCTGTTATACTCACAGACATCATTCAAACAGTTTTAGAAACATAGTGTTTTCTATCCAAATCTACTAATAATATGCATGTCCTAGCTTCTGGGCTTGAGTAGCAGGCAGTTTACTCTGGGCACGCTTTCATCCGAATGTGAAAATACTGCCCCCTGGCCCGAAGAGGTTTTAATAACTGGTTGACCCTACTTTGGCAGCAATAACCTAAACCAAACGTTTTCTGTAGTTGTGGATCAGACCTGCACAATGGTCAGGAGGAATTTTGGACGATTCCTCTTTACAAAACTGTTTCAGTTCAGCAGTATTCTTGGGATGTCTGGTGTGAACTGCTCTCGAGGTCATGCCACAGCATCTCAAATCGGTTTGAGGTCAGGACTATGACTGGGCCACTCCAGAAGTCTTATTTTCTTCTGTTGAAGCCATTCTGTTGTTGATTTACTTCTGTATTTTGGGTTGTTGTCCTGTTGCATCACTCAACTTCTGTTAAGCTTCAATTGTCGGACAGATAGCCTAATATTCTCCTGCAAAATGTCTTGATAAAGTTGGAAATTCATTCTTCCGTAGATGATAGCATGCTGTCCAGGCCCTGAGGCAGCCCCAAACCATGATGCTCCCTCCACCATACATTACAGTTGGGATGAGGTTTTGATATTGGTGTGCTGTGCTGTTTTTTCTGCACACAATGTTGTGTGTTCCTTCCAAACAACTCAACTTTAGTTTCATCTGTCCACAGAATATTTCCATCCAGGTGCACTTTTGCAAACTTCAGACATGCAGCAATGTTTTTTTTGACAGCAGTGGCTTCTTCCGGTGTCCTCCCATGAACATCATTCTTGTTTAGTGTTTTACGTATCGTAGACTCGTCAACAGAGATGTTAACATGTTCCAGATATTTCTGTAAGTCTTTAGCTGACACTCTAGGTTTCTTCTTAATCTTCTTAACCTCATTGAGCATTCTGCACTGTGCTCTTGCAGTCATCTTTGCAGGACGGCCACTCCTAGGGAGTAGCAACAGTCCATTTATAAACTATTTATCTTACCGTGGACTGATGAACATCAAGGTTTTTAGAGATACTTTTGTAACCCTTTCCAGCTTTATGCAAGTCAACAACTTTAGGTCTTCTGAGATCTCTTTTGTTTGAGGCATGGTTCACATCAGGCAATGCTTCCTGTGAACAGTAAACTCACATTTTGTGAGTGTTTTTTATAGGGCAAGGCAGCTCTAACTAACATCTCCAATCTTGTCTTATTGATTGAACTCTAGGTTAGCTGACTCCAATTAGCTTTTGGAGAAGTCATTAGCCTAGGGCAGAGCTGCCCAACCCTCTTCCTGGAGAAAGTTGAGATTCTACTTATTTGCTGCCAAACAAGACCTTAACTAGCAGAATCAGATACGATGAATTAGGGTTGGACTGAAAACCTACAGGACAGTAGATCTCCAGGAAGAGGGTGGGGCAGCCCTGGCCTAGGGGCTCACATACTTTTTCCAACCTATACTGTGAATGTTTAAAGTTGTATTCAACATAGAAAAAAAAATACAATTATTTTTATGTTATTAGTTTAAGCACACTGTCTGTCTATTGTTGTGACTTAGATGAAGATTATATCAAATTTGTTGACCAATTTATGGAGAAATCCAGGTAATTAAGAAAGGGTTCACATACTTTTTCTTGCCACGGTAAGTGAGTGTGAGTGCAATAGGGTCATTTAAATTTATTTAATTGAATAAACTTTTAAATCAAACAAGGGGACATTAGGTCATATTTATGTGTGTGTATACAGGAAGGCTCGAGAGCAGGGGTGGGCAATTCCAGTCCTCGAGGGCCTGATTGGTGTCACAGTTTTGCCCCAGCTAACACAGTCCAATAATCACTGAATCATGATCTTCAATTTAGAATGCAATTTGATTAATCAGCTGTGTTTGCTGGGATGGAGAAAAAGTGTGACACCAATCAGGCCCTGGAGGACTGGAGGTGCCCACCACTGCTCTAGACAAGGAGCGCTGACTCAATGTTTGTTTCCATGACAACAGGAGGAGCTGCTAGACAGGTGCCGTCTGGGTGCTTTCTGTCTGGCCCTGTGTGTATGTGAGGGTGGTGAGGGTTTGAGAGCGGTGAGTGTGTGCACATGTCTCCCATCCGAAGGGGTAACAGAAGTTGTCACATAGTGAAGGTGTAAACCTAACTGACTCATATACAGACCTGCTGGTGTCTAGCGAGACACATCATGTGTTTGTCTGTGTAATATCTCTCCTCCATCTGATGGGCTTAGTACAGTACACCCCGTTCTCTTCTACACTTTAAGTTCTATCCATCCCGTATCCATGGAGACCGCTGACATCTAAAGTGTAGCACACTCCTCTGTCAGACAAGCCACACAAACACATCATTGTTAAAGACTTACTCGGTTTCATCAAGCAGAATCTACCCATAATGAAAATGAGATTTAAAACAGAATTGACTCCTATAGAAGTCCTACCATGGTGGTGATGTGTGCAGCTCCCTGGCAGGGCCTACCGGTACACCTGCAGCCGCTACAGAGGCGGAGCCACTGCGAGCTTCAACCGCTGCTGGGCCTTCTGTCTCACACACACGGACACATGCAGGGAGACAAATGCACACACAACAAACACAAAGAGTCAAACACCATGTTGCCTTCACACAAACTTTGTGGGAAGCACCATGTGTCTCAGATGAAGGCTTATCTCTCAAAGTTTAATTTTAAGATCTACAGAACAGCATGTTCTGCTAGTCAGGTGAGAGGTTGGGGTTGGAGTGTACAGTTGAAGTTGGAAGTTTACATACACGTTAGCCAAATACATTTAAACTCAGTTTTCACAATTTCTGACATTTAATCCACATAAAAATTCCCTGTTTTTGGCCAGTTAGGATCAAATCAAATCAAAGGATCACCACTTTATTTGAAGAATGTGAAATTTATTTATTTCAGCTTTTATTTCCTGCATCACATTCCCAGTAGGTCAGAAGTTCATATACACTCAATTAGTATTTGGTAGCATTGCCTTTAAATTGTTTTACTTGGGTCAAACATTTCAGGTATCCTTCCACAAGCTTCCCACAATAAGTTGGGTGAATTTTGGCCCATTCCTCCTGACAGAGATGGTGTAACTGAGTCAGGTTTGTAGGCCTCCTTGCTCACACATGCTTTTTCAGTTCTGCCCACAAATTTCTATAGGAATGAGGTCAGGGCTTTGTGATGGCCACTCCAATACCCCGACTTTGTTGTCCTTAAGCCATTTTGCCACAACTTTGGAAGTATGCTTGGGGTCATTGTCCATTTGGAAGACCCATTTGAGACCAAGCTTTACCTTCCTGACTGATGTCTTGAGATTTTGCTTGAATATATCCACATTATTTTCTTTCCTCATGATGCCATCAATTTGGTGAAGTGCACCAGTCCCTCCTAGAGCAAAGCACTCCCACAACATGATGCTGCCACCCCCGTGCTTCACGGTTGGGATGGTGTTCTTCGGCTTGCAAGCCTCCCCCTTTTACCTCCAAACATAACGATGGTCATTATGGCCAACAGTTGTATTTTTGTTTCATCAGACCAGAGGACATTTCTCCAAAAAGTACGATATTTGTCCCCATGTGCAGTTGCAAACCATAGTCTGGCTTTTTTATGAACATGGCACCTTCAGGCATTTGGAAATTGCTCCCAAGGATGAACCAGACTTGTGGAGATCTACAATTTTTTTGCTGATTTCTTTTGACTTTCTCATAATGTCATGCAAAGAGGCACTGAGTTTGAAGGTAGGTCTTGAAATACATCCACAAGTACACCTCCAATTGACTCAAATGATGTCAATTAGCCTATCAGAAGCTTCTAAAGTCATGATATCATTTTCTGGAATTTTCCAAGCTGTTTAAAGGCACAGTCAACTTAGTGTATGTAAACTTCTGACCCACTGGAATTGTGATACAGTGAAACAATCTGTCTGTTTACAATTGTTGGAAAAATTACTTCTGTCATGCACAAACCGACTTGCCAAAACTATAGTTTGTTAACAAGAAATTTGTGGAGTGGTTGATAAACAAGTTTTAATGACTCCAACCTAAGTGAATGTAAACTTCCGACTTCAACTGTATGTGTGTGTGTACATCTGAAATATGTGGGACTCTCCTGTCTCTCGCTCTCTCTCTCTGTGTGTTTACCTTGTGCTGCTGGTAAAGTAGTCTCTGTACACACTCCTCCTGGAGCTGTGTGAAGGCAGCATGGCCGAGCTGGTCCATTAGGAACAGAACGGTTCTGTCTCAGTACCACAGGTTCTACTGGTGTTAGAACCCCCACCCAGAACTCTAGAACCGGGGAGGGAGAGAGTAAAACATGTTGAAGTTCAAACAGAGCAATGCCACAGGCCTCCAGTTTTGTGAGATTTTAGTTGGATTTTATAGTTTATGATAGGAAGGATTTAAAAAGGTGGTGAAAGTTAACTATAGAAGCTGAGAGGACATGAAAATCAAATCAAATCAAAATCAAATTTTATTTGTCACATACACATGGTTAGCAGATGTTAATGCGAGTGTAGCGAAATGCTTGTGCTTCTAGTTCCGACAATGCAGTAATAACCAACAAGTAATCTAACTAACAATTCCTAAACTACTGTCTTATACACAGTGTAAGGGGATAAAGAATATGTAAATAAGGATATATGAATGAGTGATGGTACAGAGCAGCATAGGCAAGATACAGTAGATGGTATCGAGTACAGTATATACATATGAGATGAGTATGTAAACAAAGTGGCATAGTTAAAGTGGCTAGTGATACATGTATTACATAAGGATGCAGTCGATGATATAGAGTACAGTATATACGTATGCATATGAGAAGAATAATGTAGGGTAAGTAACATTATATAAGGTAGCATTGTTTAAAGTGGCTAGTGATATATTTACATAATTTCCCATCAATTCCCATTATTAAAGTGGCTGGAGTTGAGTCAGTGTCAGTGTGTTGGCAGCAGCCACTCAATGTTAGTGGTGGCTGTTTAACAGTCTGATGGCCTTGAGATAGAAGCTGTTTTTCAGTCTCTCGGTCCCAGCTTTGATGCACCTGTACTGACCTCGCCTTCTGGATGATAGCGGGGTGAACAGGCAGTGGCTCGGGTGGTTTATGTCCTTGATGATCTTTATGGCCTTCCTGTAACATCGGGTGGTGTAGGTGTCCTGGAGGGCAGGTAGTTTGCCCCCGGTGATGCGTTCTGCAGACCTCACTACCCTCTGGAGAGACTTACGGTTGAGGGCGGAGCAGTTGCCGTACCAGGCGGTGATACAGCCCGCCAGGATGCTCTCGATTGTGCATCTGTAGAAGTTTGTGAGTGCTTTTGGTGACAAGCCGAATTTCTTCAGCCTCCTGAGGTTGAAGAGGCGCTGCTGCGCCTTCTTCACGATGCTGTCTGTGTGAGTGGACCAATTCAGTTTGTCTGTGATGTGTATGCCGAGGAACTTAAAACTTGCTACTCTCTCCACTACTGTTCCATCGATGTGGATAGGGGGGTGTTCCCTCTGCTGTTTCCTGAAGTCCACAATCATCTCCTTAGTTTTGTTGACGTTGAGTGTGAGGTTATTTTCCTGACACCACACTCCGAGGGCCCTCACCTCCTCCCTGTAGGCCGTCTCGTCGTTGTTGGTAATCAAGCCTACCACTGTTGTGTCGTCCGCAAACTTGATGATTGAGTTGGAGGCGTGCGTGGCCACGCAGTCGTGGGTGAACAGGGAGTACAGGAGAGGGCTCAGAACGCACCCTTGTGGGGCCCCAGTGTTCAGGATCAGCGGGGAGGAGATGTTGTTACCTACCCTCACCACCTGGGGGCGGCCCGTCAGGAAGTCCAGTACCCAGTTGCACAGGGCGGGGTCGAGACCCAGGGTCTCGAGCTTGATGACGAGCTTGGAGGGTACTATGGTGTTGAATGCTGAGCTGTAGTTGATGAACAGCATTCTCACATAGGTATTCCTCTTGGAGGGAGGATGTTGTCAAGTAGATGGAGGAAAGAGTGTGCATGATATCTTACCATGTGATCTTCAGCAGGTAGAAGCTGACAGGGTAGGTAGGAGGGAGGATGTTGTCCAGTTGATGGACAGCAGCTCTCAGATGACGAGACTGAATGAGACTCTTCAGCAGATCCACTCCCTCTGTGTAGAACACCTTCAGACTGAGATGAGAGAGAGAGAGATTACACACACACGCGCACACACCACGCACCCATGCATGCGCACACACACCAATAGTACAGAGTGAGACTTTATACACACAGGTGTGTGTGGTGATGTGTGTATGAATGGCAGGGTTCTCCAACTGGCGGCCCGCGGGGGTTTTATTTGTCCCTCCAAGTCTTCTGAGCAAAAAAAAAAGTATATTTAAAAATGTTCATTGTTGGACATTAAAGACTGTAAAAGGACGAGTTATTTACCTTTTGGAAATCTGTTCCTAAGTATTCCCATGCATAATAGAGAGACACGTGATTGTGTACAAATGTAATAAAGGTTTAAAATGATCTTGTTTTTGTCAAATATTATATCTGTTTGGGATTCTTGCGGTCCAATTGCAGTCTACAAATGATTTGAAATGATGTTCATTCCCTCCGACCAGCCGCTCACGGAAAAGGAAACGGTCCACGGCTGAATCTAGTTGATGATCCCTGATGTATGGTGTCTGGTGCGTGTGTGAGCAGATGGTCATACCTGTGACCTACAGTCGTCATGGCGATCGACAGGTAACAGCCAATGGGAATGCCCGCCTTCACAGCCCCGAGAACAGGGTGCATGTTGGGGGCGTGAGTGATCTCAGCGGAGAGGTTAGGGGCGGATCCGGGGGTGGACCAGGCTGCTTGAGGGTACTGTGTGTTGCCATGGAGCTTCAGCCTTAGCAACAGTTGCCAGGCCGACTGGCTGAAGGAAGCCACAGGAGACAGACCCAGACGGGGGAACACGAGCCAGGTAGGACACCTGAGAGACAGAGGAAGATGTGAGTGTGTGTTACTCTGAGATGAGACTAGTGCAGTGGCATTCAAAACTTTTTCAGTGGGGACTGATTATCATCCACAATTTCTGGGGACCACATTTGTTTCACAAGATTTTCTCACGACCCCACCCCAAATCTAATAACAACCTTAAAATCATTACATTTGGATTTTTACATCAACAAATAAACTTCAATTCATTGCCTTTTCATCTATCAAAATTAAAATAAACCAATAAATACATTTACTAAATACAATTGCATTTTTCAAATTACCTTTCTCAAAAATGTTTGTATATTGTCCCATACAATAACCTGTACTCTTAATTTGTTGTTCCTAAAAAATATATATTTTTTAAATTGCATTTTTTTGGCGACCCCACTGCAGTTCCCCCACGACCTCGACTTTGAATACCACCGGACTAGTGTGTGTGCTTTACCTGTTTGATTCATTGTATGTTTTGTCTGAGGTATTTCTGATAGGCTTTGGTCAAAAGCAAAGCAAATTCATTGTGGAGAGAGGAGGGCAGGGCCAGAGTCCCAGTCCCAGACACACACACACTCAACATTACACACTGTATACAGTCAACACACTAAAATACACACTCAACACAGTCAAATTCAATGTAGGGTTAGGTGTGTGTGGTACCTGTGCATAGTCCCAGTCCCTCCAGTATAACACAGGCCAGGCGGATCTCCACAGCAGAGAGGAGGTGTTGCTGCAGCCAGCTCCCGATCACACACTTCTTCTGGGCTAGGATGCCAAAGGCACAGGGGCAGCTCCTTACAAAGGTCTCAGACCAGGTTAATCATCACGGAGGTTTACTTAACTGAACCATCTCTGTTACACTTGAAGGCTTCATCTGCCCACTTTCCAAAGCAACCTCAGCCGCTGACAGAGGTCACGCTCACACTTACCATGCCCACTGACTCTATGGTCTCTCTGAGTCTGTCCAGCAGGACTGAGATGATGTAAGGATGAGCGGTTGCTATGCTATGGTGGCCAGCAGCTCCCGGCCCACCGTAGAGTAGGTTTCCCTTGTAGACACACTGACATAGGACACCTGGGGGGGGGGAGAGAGATACAGAGAGAGAGAGAGAGACAGAGTGAGTGAGAGAGATACAGAGAGAGAGAGAGATACAGAGAGAGAGAGAGAGGTAGTGAGAGAGGGAGAGAGAGACACAGAGAGAGACAGAGAGAGAGAGACAGACACAGAGAGAGAGAGGATGACAGACAGATGGGGAGAAGAGAGAGAAAGAGAGAGCGAGCGAGAAATAAATATAGGGTGGCCCACAGCCAGTGGCTTTGCTGTGCACTGTATTCATTCCCTGTGAAAATGTAAATGTGAGGCTGTGTTACCTGGTAGACGAGGAGAGCTATAGTAGTGATGAAGGTGGGGTCAGAGTGGTGGGTAGGCTTGGCGAGGAGAGCTATAGTAGTGATGAAGGTGGGGTCAGAGTGGTGGGTAGACATGGCCATGTGAGCTAGTGCCGTGAGGAGAGCTATAGTAGTGATGAAGGTGGTCTCAGAGTGGTGGGTAGACATGGCCATGTGAGCTAGTGCCGTGAGGAGAGCTATAGTAGTGATGAAGTTGGGGTCAGTGTGGTGGGTGGACATGGCCATGTGAACTAGTGCCGTGAGTAGAGCTATAGTAGTGATGAAGGTGGGCTCAGAGTGGTGGGTAGACATGGCCATGTGAGCTAGTGCCGTGAGGAGAGCTATAGTAGTGATGAAGGTGGGGTCAGAGTGGTGGGTGGACATGGCCATGTGAGCTAGTGCCGTGAGGAGAGCTATAGTAGTGATGAAGGTGGGCTCAGAGTGGTGGGTGGACATGGCTAGTGCATGTAGTGATGAAGGTGGGGTCAGAGTGGTGGGTGGACATGGCCATGTGAACTAGTGCCGTGAGGAGAGCTATAGCTATGGTGGGTAGTAGTGATGAAGAGCTGGGATGAAGGTCAGAGTGGTGGGTGGACATGGCCATGTGAACTAGTGCCGTGAGTGAGGAGAGCTATAGTAGTGATGAAGGTGGGCTCAGAGTGGTGGGTAGACATGGCCATGTGAGCTAGTGCCGTGAGGAGAGCTATAGTAGTGATGAAGATGGGCTGAGGAGAGCAGAGTGGTGGGTAGACATGGCCATGTGAGCTGGGTGAGGAGAGCTATGATGAAGCCAGAGTGGTGGGTGGACATGGCTAGTGCCATGAGGAGAGCTATAGTAGTGATGAAGGTGGGGTCAGAGTGGTGGGTGACATGGCCATGTGAGCTAGTGCCGTGAGGAGAGCTATAGTAGTGATGAAGGTGGGCTCAGAGTGGTGGGTAGACATGGCCATGTGAGCTAGTGAGGAGAGCTATAGTAGTGATGAGGGGGTCAGAGCTATACATGGCCATGTGAGCTAGTGCCGTAGTGATGAAGGTGGGCTCAGAGTGGTGGGTAGACATGGCCATGTGAGCTAGTGCCGTGAGGAGAGCTATAGTAGTGATGAAGGTGGGGTCAGAGTGGTGGGTGGACATGGCCATGTGAACTAGTGCCATGAGGAGAGCTATAGTAGTGATGAAGGTGGGCCAGAGTGGTGGGTGACATGGCCATGTGAGCTAGTGCCGTGAGGAGAGCTATAGTAGTGATGAAGGTGGGCTCAGAGTGGTGGGTAGACATGGCCATGTGAGCTAGTGCCGTGAGGAGAGCTATAGTAGTGATGAAGGTGGGGTCAGAGTGGTGGGTGGACATGGCCATGTGAGCTAGTGCCGTGAGGAGAGCTATAGTAGTGATGAAGGTGGGCTCAGAGTGGTGGGTGGACATGGCCATGTGAGCTAGTGCCGTGAGGAGAGCTATAGTAGTGATGAAGGTGGGCTCAGAGTGGTGGGTGGACATGGCCATGTGAACTAGTGCCGTGAGGAGAGCTATAGTAGTGATGAAGGTGGGCTCAGAGTGGTGGGTAGACATGGCCATGTGAGCTAGTGCCGTGAGGAGAGCTATAGTAGTGATGAAGGTGGGGTCAGAGTGGTGGGTGGACATGGCCATGTGAGCTAGTGCCGTGAGGAGAGCTATAGTAGTGATGAAGGTGGGGTCAGAGTGGTGGGTAGACATGGCCATGTGAACTAGTGCCGTGAGGAGAGCTATAGTAGTGATGAAGGTGGGCTCAGAGTAGTGATGAAGAAGTGGGCTCAGAGTGGTGGGTAGACATGGCCATGTGAGCTAGTGCCGTGAGGAGAGCTATAGTAGTGATGAAGGTGGGGTCAGAGTGGTGGGTAGGCATGGCCACATGTGATGAAGGTGGGGTCAGAGTGGTGGGTAGACATGGCCATGAGCTAGTGCCGTGAGGAGAGCTATAGTAGTGATGAAGGTGGGGTCAGAGTGGTGGGTGGACATGGCCATGTGAGCTGTGCCGTGAGGAGAGCTAGTAGTGATGAAGGTGGGCTCAGAGTGGTGGGTAGGCCATGTGAGCTAGTGCCGTGAGGAGAGCTATAGTAGTGATGATGGGGTCAAGGTGGTGGAAGGTGGGGTCAGACATGGCCATGTGAGCTAGTGCCGTGAGGAGAGCTATGTAGCAGAGTGGTGGGTAGGCATGTAGTGATGAAGGTGGGGTCAGAGTGGTGGGTAGACATGGCCATGTGAGCTAGTGCCGTGAGGAGAGCTATAGTAGTGATGAAGGTGGGCTCAGAGTGGTGGGTAGACATGGCCATGTGAGCTAGTGCCGTGAGGAGAGCTATAGTAGTGATGAAGGTGGGGTCAGAGTGGTGGGTGGACATGGCCATGTGAGCTAGTGCCGTGAGGAGAGCTATAGTAGTGATGAAGGTGGGGTCAGAGTGGTGGGTGGACATGGCCATGGCCCGTGAGGAGAGCTGTAGTGATGAAGGTGGGGTCAGAGTGGTGGGTGGACATGGCCATGTGAACTAGGCCGTGAGGAGAGCTATAGTAGTGATGAAGTTGGGCTCAGAGTGGTGGGTAGACATGGCCATGTGAGCTAGTGCCGTGAGGAGAGCTATAGTAGTGATGAAGATGGGCTCAGAGTGGTGGGTAGACATGGCCATGTGAGCTAGTGCCGTGAGGAGAGCTATAGTAGTGATGAAGGTGGGGTCAGAGTGGTGGGTGGACATGGCCATGTGAACTAGTGCCATGAGGAGAGCTATAGTAGTGATGAAGGTGGGCTCAGAGTGGTGGGTGACATGGCCATGTGAGACATGAGGAGAGCTATAGTAGTGATGAAGGTGGGGTCAGAGTGGTGGGTGACATGGCCATGTGAGCTAGTGCCGTGAGGAGAGCTATAGTAGTGATGAAGGTGGGGTCAGACATGGCCATGTGAGGTGCCGTGAGGAGAGCTATAGTAGTGATGAAGGTGGGCTCAGAGTGGTGGGTAGACATGGCCATGTGAGCTAGTGCCGTGAGGAGAGCTAGTAGTAGAAGGTGATGAAGGTGGGGTCAGAGTGGTGGGTGGACATGGCCATGTGAACTAGTGCCATGAGGAGAGCTATAGTAGTGATGAAGGTGGGCTCAGAGTGGTGGGTAGACATGGCCATGTGAGCTAGTGCCGTGAGGAGAGCTATAGTAGTGATGAAGGTGGGGTCAGAGTGGTGGGTAGACATGGCCATGTGAGCTAGTGCCGTGAGGAGAGCTATAGTAGTGATGAAGGTGGGCTCAGAGTGGTGGGTGGACATGGCCATGTGAGCTGAAGGTATAGTAGTGATGAAGGTGGGCTCAGAGTGGTGGGTGGACATGGCCATGTGAGCTAGTGCCGTGAGGAGAGCTATAGTAGTGATGAAGATGGGGTCAGAGTGGTGGGTATATGGCCATGTGAGTAGTGCCGTGAGGAGAGCTATAGTAGTGATGAAGGTGGGGTCAGAGTGGTGGGTGACATGGCCATGTGAGCTAGTGCCGTGAGGAGAGCTATAGTATGAAGGTGGGGTCATGGTGAAGGCCATGGAACTAGGCCATCTATAGTAGTGATGAAGGTGGGCTCAGAGTGGTGGGTAGACATGGCCATGGTGGGTGGACATGGCCATGTGAGCTAGTGCCGTGAGGAGAGCTAAGTAGTGATGAAGGTGGGGTCAGAGTGGTGGGTGGACATGGCCATGTGAGCTAGTGCCGTGAGGAGAGCTATAGTAGTGATGAAGGTGGGCTCAGTGGTGGGTGGACATGGCCATGTGAGCTAGTGCCGTGAGGAGAGCTATAGTAGTGATGAAGATGGGGTCAGAGTGGTGGGTGGACATGGCCATGTGAGCTAGTGCCGTGAGGAGAGCTATAGTAGTGATGAAGGTGGGCTCAGAGTGGTGGGTAGACATGGCCATGTGAGCTAGTGCCGTGAGGAGAGCTATAGTAGTGATGAAGGTGGGGTCAGAGTGGTGGGTGGACATGGCCATGTGAACTAGTGCCGTGAGGAGAGCTATAGTAGTGATGAAGGTGGGCTCAGAGTGGTGGGTAGACATGGCCATGTGAACTAGTGCCGTGAGGAGAGCTATAGTAGTGATGAAGGTGGGCTCAGAGTGGTGGGTACATGGCCATGTGAACATGGCCATGTGAGCTAGTGGCCATGTGAGCTAGTGCCGTGAGCTATAGTAGTGATGAAGGTGGGCTCAGAGTGGTGGGTAGACATGGCCATGTGAGCTAGTGCCGTGAGGAGAGCTATAGTAGTGATGAAGGTGGGGTCAGAGTGGTGGGTAGGCTTGGCGAGGAGAGCTATAGTAGTGATGAAGGTGGGGTCAGAGTGGTGGGTAGACATGGCCATGTGAGCTAGTGCCGTGAGGAGAGCTATAGTAGTGATGAAGGTGGGCTCAGAGTGGTGGGTAGACATGGCCATGTGAGCTAGTGCCGTGAGGAGAGCTATAGTAGTGATGAAGGTGGGGTCAGAGTGGTGGGTAGGCTTGGCGAGGAGAGCTATAGTAGTGATGAAGGTGGGGTCAGAGTGGTGGGTAGACATGGCCATGTGAGCTAGTGCCGTGAGGAGAGCTATAGTAGTGATGAAGGTGGGCTCAGAGTGGTGGGTAGACATGGCCATGTGAGCTAGTGCCGTGAGGAGAGCTATAGTAGTGATGAAGGTGGGGTCAGAGTGGTGGGTGGACATGGCCATGTGAGCTAGTGCCGTGAGGAGAGCTATAGTAGTGATGAAGGTGGGGTCAGAGTGGTGGGTGGACATGGCCATGTGAGCTAGTGCCGTGAGGAGAGCTATAGTAGTGATGAAGGTGGGGTCAGAGTGGTGGGTAGGCTTGGTGAGGAGAGTGATTCCATCAGTTCACCTCAAACAGCCACTTCTCAAACCTCTCCCGGTGACCCAGCTCCGTAATACGTGTTAGTACGTCATTAAGGCTCCTGTCCTTACACACTGTGTGAATGTGTGATATTGTGCTCTTATTCTCTGTTGTTTTTTAACACATTGGGTGTGAGAAACTTCATGAATACAATCTATTCCTATCATTATTATACAGTGCATTTGGAAAATATTCAGATTTACTTTTTCCACATTTTGTCACATTACAGCCTTATTCTAAAATGTTGTAAATTACATTTTGTCCTAATCAATCTACATACAATACCTCATAATGCCAAAGTGAAAACAGGTGTGTAGAAATGTTTGCTAATTTATTAAAAATAAAAACCAGAAATACATTTACATAAGTATTCAGACCCTTTACTCAAAATTGACCTCAGGTGCATCCTGTTTCCATTTTTATTTCACCTTTATTCAACCAGTTGGCCAGTTGAGAACAAGTTCTCATTTACAACTGCGACCTGGCCAAGATAAAACAAAGCAGTGCGACAAAAACAACAGAGTTACACATAAACAAACATACAGTCAATAACACAATAGAACAATCTATGTAGTGTGTGAGAATGTAGAAGAGTAGGGAGATAGGCAATAAAAAGGCCAAATAATTACAATTTAGCATTAACACTGGAGTGATGTGCAAGTAGAGATACCTGGGGTGCAAAAAAGCAAGAGGGTAAGTAATAATATGGGGATGAGGTAGTTGGGTGTGCTATTTACAGATTGGCTGTGTACAGGTACAGTGATCGGTAAGCTACTCTGACGGCTGATGCTTAAAAGTTAGAGGGGGAGATATAAGACTCCAGCTTCAGTGATTTTTGCAATTCGTTCCACTCCTACCCCTGCCCAAACCCTAACCTCTACCACCCCCTGCCACCAACACCCCCCTCACCCCTTCCCTCAACAACCCTAGCTTTCCACCACAGTGGAACTAGATCATGTTAGATGAATGGTAATGGTTGAGGTGGGTTAGGTAACTGTGATCATGATGGTTATGATGGCAGTTACCAAATAGTTTCCAAAGCAGCTTCCTCCAGGCAGAGTGACGTAGCAGATGTAAGAGGGTCCTGGGGAGGGGGCAGACTCATACAGCATCAAGCCCTCTGATTGGCCGACAGAGCCCTTCACCGAGTCCTTTCATTGGCTGACAGAGCCCTTCACCGAGTTCTCTGATTGGTTGTCGGACCCCTTCAGCTGTTTCTGCCATGTTTCTGGCATATGTGCTAATGTTGTATACACGTATGGGTAATGACCATTTAGAGCATGAGTAAGTATGTGGAAATAATCAAAGTCCACATATAGACCTGATGATTGTCACATCAAAAGAAATCTAAAAGATTGTTCCGGGCTTTAGAACAAGCCACCTGTCAGGATGACAGAGCGTTTCAGAGATGTCCAGTGGCTGTGGTAAAAACACAATGAGGTGTGAAGAGGGATAAGGAGTCAGTCTGTGGTTAAAGTAAAAGTGAAAGTCACCCAGTAAAATATTACTTGAGTAAAAGTCTAAAATATTTGGTTATAAATATACTTAAGTATCAAAAGCAATTGTAATTGCAAAATATATACTGAAGTATCAAAAGTAAAAGTATAAATAATTTCAAAGTGCTTACAGTGTATTATGCAAACCAGACAGCACAATTTCTTTTTACGGATAGCTTGGGGCACACTACATCACGCAAATCATTTAAAAATGAAGCATTTGTGTTTAATAAGTCCGCCAGATCAGAGGCAGTATGGATGCACAGAGATTTTGTCAAAAATAGAAATAGTAAAGTACAGATACCCCAAAAACTACTTAAGTAAAAAATACTTAAAGTACTACCTAAGTACTTTACACAACTGGGTTCAGGTGATGAGGTCAGGGTGATTTAGAGTTTCAATAACGAATCGAGAGCCCAGAACAATACAATAGGAAGTCAGCTAGACTCAGCACCACAATGCTACTATACAGAACCTCTATCTGACTTAATAAGGGTATGAAGTGGATACTGTTGGAATGGACTGTAGATCTCTCGCTCTTAATCAATGCAGAGATGACCGTTCTGTCTGGGTTAACAAGCATCTACTCAATCAGCCTTTTCAACTATGCTTTCCCAAACTTACATTATTCCAGTGATAAAAAGCAATTCAATTGAGATTTCTCTGGCCCTATGTCTGCTTGAGTGACGAAATGCAATGATGCCTATATAAAATGTATAGAAATTCCTGTATTAAACAGCCTTATGCAACACGGAAAGCATGGTCTGAGTGTGACCATCACACTGACTCAACTACAGGTGACATCAGTTACATGCTCAAGCCCAGACGTCTGAGAATGATGTGTGTGTCTCTGTGTGTATGAATAGTTACTCACAGTCCTTGAGGCTGGTACCGAAGTCACTTGGGGACAGAAGGTGTGATATCATGATATCGTATGGAGAATCCCAAACATAGCTCATCCTATTCAACCTCAGTCTTCCGGCACACTCAGTCCAGTTCACACACAGGACTGACTCTCTCTCACACACACACTTAGTCTGGCTAAAACACACACACTTAGTCCAGCTAAAACACACACACTTAGTCCAGCTAAAACACACACTCACACACGCTAAAGCTAGTTCAAACCACGCTCCATGGACAAAGCAGCAAGCAGTGGGAAACTCCTCGAGACACAACTCCACTCAAGAATTTTGAAATGAAATAGAACAAAGACTGCACTTCCCAAGAACAGCGCTTTTCTCTCCTCCTCCTCCCCTCTCCCTCTCATGTGAAGCCCTTCCCAGAGGTTCTCCTCTGAAGTGCTCCACCTTTGTCACGAGCCCTGCTAATTAGCCCCCCTCACACGCACACACTGAGGCCTGATGTTGGTATGCAGCCCCCTCCCCTCTCCTCGGCAGCTGCCTAATCCCAGTGGTCAGACAGAGAATATAAGGCTCTATAGGGAGTCACTGTATAGCCCCTCTACTTCTCACAGCCACACATGGTCTGGGTCACACCCTGAACGTACCAGGGCCGTTGGCAGCAGGGATCCTAATGGACAGAACAGTCTCACATCTCTGACTGGGTCTTTGTGTCCATCAAATGTGCTCTGGCTTCTTATAGTAAAATGTGCCATTAGACCAACCAATATTAATAAACCCCATCTAAATCCATAACCCCCCAGCCAAACACCAACTGACCCGCATCCTCAGAGTGTGTGTGTGAGTGGGCAGGCAGGATGGAGCCATGCTTCAGTCTCTTGTACATCCAGGGCCAGAGCGCCATTCAGACACTGTATTCAGATTGCTCAGCCACTACATCAGTCTCTTACAGATTCATGAAGTCACTATCATAGAGTGGATTCTCAGTCCCCAAGACCATTTTCAGGTTGTGTGTGCATTTGTGTGTATTTGTGTTGCCTGGCCTTGTAGAGCTCATTGGATCTTGAGAGGGTGGATGTATGTGTCTTCCAAGTGTGTATGTTCTGTTCACATGAGTGTGTGTGTCTGGCCCTACGGTCTATGGGGTGAATGTGTGAGCATTCGAGTAGAGTTTAGCACAAGTAATCAGCCCCCCCCCCCACACACACACACACACAACTGCATTCCACAGCCAGAGAGAACTGCAAAAAGACAACCACTGACACACACCATTCTGAAGACTTCTGCAGTGAATGACACAAGTACACTCTTCACAAGGTAAAGCACCTTGAGCACTTGGAAAAGCAGTCTCTAGGCAATCCATTACTTTTACCAGCCATTTGTGTCTACAAATCAATATTTGTTTGGAGGATAGAAGCAATATGGCCACCGTCTCAATATTAGGAAGGTGTTCCTAATGTTTGGTATAGTCAGTGTATAGGCTAATACTAATAACAGGACCAGCAATCTGGAGGATTTAAGCAATATGGCCATCGTCTCAATATTAGGAAGGTGTTCCTAATGTTTGGTATAGTCAGTGTATAGGCTAATACTAATAACAGGACCAGCAATCTGGAGGATTTAAGCAATATGGCCACCGATTCAACAGACTGACCAGGTGAATACAGGTGAAAGCTATGATCCCTTATTGATGTCACTTGTTAAATCTACTTCAAATCAGTGCAGATGAAGGGGAGGAGACAGATTAAAGAAGGATTTTTAAGCTTTGAGACAACTGAGACATGGACTGCGCATGTGTGCCATTCAGAGGGTGAAAATATTTAAGTGCCGTTGAATGGGGTATAGTAGTAGGTGCCGGGCGCAAGGTTTGAGTGTGTCAAGAACTGCAACGCTGCTGGGTTTTCATGCTCAACAGTTTCCACTGTGTATCAAGAACGGTCCACCACCCAAAGGACATCCAGCCAACTTGACAACTGTGGGAAGCATTGGAGTCAACATGGGCCAGCATCAATATGGAACGCTTTCATGCCCCAACAAATTGAGGCTGTTCTGAGGGCAAAAAGGGGTGCAACTCATTGTTAGTTAGGTGTTCCTAATGTTCTGTACACTGTGAACACACCTGGACTCATTGTCATCATATTAAAGTTATCTTTATTGAAAGTATTCACACTGCAGTAGATACAAAACATGACCCAACGCTGGGGGCTCGTCACTGGGAGAGAGGCCTTCTTCCAACAGGGCCCCTTTCCTCTCATTGCCAATGTGGTTCATGTTCTCATCATGTTCTGTCGTGACCAGGTACTCACACACATTTGACTCGCACTCCATTACGTACGTCCCTCTCAGCCCCAGAAGCCATCAGTCTCCAGACTAGATTTGATGTTACTCTGATTCTCTCTCCTCTCTGCAGTGACCAGGTTAGATTCTCCCTTTATCAGTCGTCTCCTCAGAGCTGCTTTCTGCTGCTTACTAAGCTGTCTCCGCACCTTTGCACGAACCACCTCCTACAACAACAATACATACATTAGTGGAAGGATTGAGTGTGAGTGACCGTGTCAGTGTATGCGTGTTTAATCATGTAAGAGAGTGTGTGTACTGACCGGTGGTATAGTAGAGCAGCTGCCTACACTGCCGGCGGTAGCCTCACTGTCCGTCCTCCTCCTGCTGTGCTCAACCACATGAAGCAGGCTGTCTGAGTCTCTGTGGAGGAGAGATCACTGGACTTTAACATGATCACCAAGCAAAGGAAACAGATTTGTCAGATGTGGCTCAAGTGGTGGAGAATGACACATTGACATACAGTTGAAGTCGGAAGTTTACATACACCTTAGCCAAATACATTTAAACTCAGTTTAAATCCTAGTAAAAATGTCCTGTTTTAGGTCAGTTAGGTTCACCACATTATTTAAAGAATGTGAAATGTCAGAATAATAGTAGAGAGAATGATTTATTTCAGCTTGTATTTCTCTCATCACATTCCCAGTGGGTCAGAAGTTTACATACACTCAATTAGTATTTGGTAGCATTGCCTTAAAATTGTTTTACTTGGGTCAAACGTTTAGGGTATCCTTCCACAAGCTTCCCACAATAAGTTGGGTGAATTTTGGCCCATTCCTCCTGACAGAGCTGGTGTAACTGAGTCAGGTTCGTAGGCCTCCTTGCTCACACACGCTTTTTCAGTTCTGCCCACAAATTTTCTATCGGATTGAAGTCAGGGCTTTGTGATGGCCACTCCAATACCTTGACTTTGTTGTCCTGAAGCCATTTTGCCACAACTTTGGAAGTATGCTTGGGGTCATTGTCCATTTGGAAGACCCATTTGCGACCAAGCTTTAACTTCCTGATTGATGTCTTGAGATGTTGCTTCAATATATCCACATAATTTTCTTTCCTCATGATGCCATCCATTTGGTGAAGTGCACCAGACCCACCTGCAGCAAAGAACCCCCACAACATGATGCTGCCACCCCTGTGCTTCACGGTTGGGATGGTGGTGTTCTGCTTGCAAGCCTCCCCCTTTTCCTTTAAACATAACGATGATCATTATGGCCAAACGGTTTTATTTTTGTTTCATGAGACCAGAGGAAAAGTCTTTACTGAAGACTCATCTCTTTAGTAGGTCATATGATTGAGTGTAGTCTGGCCTAGGAGTGTGAAGGTGAACAGAAAGGCTCTGGAGCAACGAACCGCTCTTGCTGTCTCTTCCTGGCCGGTTCCCCTCTCTTCACTGGGATTCTCTGCCTCTAACCCTATTACAGGGGCTGAGTCCCTGGCTTACTGGTGCTCTTCCATGCCGTCCCTAGGAAGGGTGCGTCACTTGAGTGGATTGAGTCACTGACGTGATCTTCCTGTCTTGGTTGGCACCCCCCTTTGGGTTGTTCCGTGGCGGAGATCTTAGTGGGCTATTCTCGGCCTTGTCTCAGGATGGTAAGTTGGTGGTTGAAGATATCCCTCTAGTGGTGTGGGGGTTGTGCTTTGGCAAAGTGTGTGGGGTTATATCCCGCCTATTTGGCCCTGTATTGGGGTATCATCGAATGGGGCCACAGTGTCTCCTGACCCCTCCTGTCTCAGCCTCTAGTATTTATGCTGCAGTAGTTCATGTGTCGGGGGGCTAGGGTCAGTTTGTTATATCTGGAGTACTTCTCCGGTCTTATCCGGTGTCCTGTGTGAATTTAAGTATGCTCTCTCCAATTCTCTCTTTCTCTCTCGGAGGACCTGAGCCCTAGGACCATGCCTCAGGACTACCTGGCATGATGACTCCTTGCTGTCCCCAGCCCACCTGGCCGTGCTGCTGCTCCAGTTTCAACTGTTCTGCCTGCAGCTATGGAACCCTGACCTGTTCACCGGACGTGCTACCTGTCCCAGACCTGCTGTTTTCAACTCTCTAGAGACAGCAGGAGCGGTAGAGATACTCTTAATGATCGGCTATGAAAAGCCAACTGACATTTACTCCTAAGGTGCTGACTTGCTGCACCCTCGACAACTACTGTGATTATTATTATTTGACCCTGCTGGTCATTTATGAACATTTGAACATCTTGGCCATGTTCTGTTATAATCTCCACCCGGCACAGCCAGAAGAGGACTGGCCACCCCTCATAGCCTGGTTCCTCTCTAGGTTTCTTCCTAGGTTTTGGCCTTACTGGGGAGTTTTTCCCTAGCCACCGTGCTTCTACACTTGCATTTCTTGCGGTTTGGGGTTTTAGGCTGGGTTTCTGTACAACACTGAGATATCAGCTGATGTAAGAAGGGCTATATAAATACATTTGATTTGAAAAGTACAATCTTTGTCCCCATGTGCAGTTGCAAACCGCAGTCTGGCTTTTTTATGGCGGTTTTGGAGCAGTGGCTTCTTTCTCGCTGAGCGGCCAGCATCTTCACAAGGTCCTTTGCTGCTGTTCTGGGATTGATTTGCACTTTTCGCACCAAAATACATTTATCTCTAGGAGACAGAACGCATCTCCTTCCTGAGCGGTATGATGGCTGGTGGTCCCATGGTGTTTATACTTGCATACTCTTGTTTGTACAGATGAACGTTGTACCTTCAGGCGTTTGGAAATTGCTCCCAGGGATGAACCAGACTTGTGGAGGTCTACAATTTTGTTCTGAGGTCTTGGCTGATTTATTTAGATTTTCTCATAATGTCAAGCAAAGAGGCACTGAGTTTGAAGGTAGGACTTGTAATACATCCAAAGGTACATCTCCAATTGACTCAAATTATGTCAATTAGCATATCAGAAGCTTCTTAAGCCATGACATCATTTTCTGGAATTTTCAAAGCTGTTTAAAGGCACAGTCAACTTAGTGTATGTCAACTTCTGACCCACTGTGATACAGTGAAACAATCTGTCTAAACAATTGTTGGAAAATGACTTGTCATGTTCAAAGTAGATGTCCTCACCGACTTGCCAAAACTATAGTTTGTTAACAAGAAATTTGTGGAGTTGTTGAAAAACAAGTTTTAATGAAGTGTATGTAAACTTCCGACTTCAACTGTACATTAACACTCTACAGGAGATTTACAGAGACGCGGTGGTGTGTGTGTGTGAAGAGACGCGGAGGTGCGTGTGAAGAGACGCGGAGGTGCGTGTGTGTGTGAAGAGACACGGTGGTGCGTGTGTGTGTGTGTGAAGAGACGCGGTGGTGTGTGTGTGTGTGTGTGTGAAGAGACGCGGTGGTGTGTGTGTGTGTGTGAAGAGACGCGGTGGTGTGTGTGTGTGTGAAGAGACGCGGTGGTGTGTGTGTGTGTGAAGAGACGCGGTGGTGTGTGTGTGTGTGAAGAGACGCGGTGGTGTGTGTGTGTGTGTGAAGAGACGCGGTGGTGCGTGTGCGAAGAGACGCGGAGTGCGTGTGCGAAGAGACGCGGTGGTGCGTGTGCGAAGAGACGCGGTGGTGTGTGTGTGTGTGAAGAGACGCGGAGGTGCGTGTGTGAAGAGACGCGGTGGTGCGTGTGTGTGTGAAGAGACGCGGTGGTGTGTGTGAGTGTGTGTGAAGAGACGCGGTGGTGTGTGAGTGTGTGTGAAGAGACGCGGAGGTGTGTGTGAGTGTGTGTGAAGAGACGCGGTGGTGTGTGTGAGTGTGTGTGAAGAGACGCGGAGGTGTGTGTGTGTGTGTGTGTGTGTGAAGAGACGCGGTGGTGTGTGTGTGTGTGAAGAGATGCAGAGGTGTGTGTGTGTGTGAAGAGACGCGGTGGTGTGTGTGTGTGTGTGAAGAGACGCGGTGGTGTGTGTGTGTGTGAAGAGACGCGGAGGTGTGTGTGTGTGTGAAGAGACGCGGAGGTGTGTGTGTGTGTGTATTAAGAGACGCGGTGGTGTGTGTGTGTGTGAAGAGACGCGGTGGTGTGTGTGTGTGTGAATAGACGCGGTGGTGTGTGTGTGTGTGAAGAGACGCGGAGGTGTGTGTGTGTGTGAAGAGTCGCGGTGTGTGTGTGTGTGAAGAGACGCGGTGGTGTGTGTGTGAAGAGACGCGGAGGTGCGTGTGTGTGTGTGTGTGAAGAGACGCGGAGGTGCGTGTGTGTGTGTGTGTGAAGAGACACGGAGGTGCGTGTGTGTGTGTGAAGAGACACGGAGGTGCGTGTGTGTGAAGAGACACGGAGGTGTGTGTGTGTGAAGAGATGCAGAGGTGTGTGTGTGTGTGAAGACGCGGTGGTGTGTGTGTGTGTGTGAAGAGACGCGGTGGTGTGTGTGTGTGTGAAGAGACGCGGTGGTGTGTGTGTGTGTGAAGAGACGGTGGTGTGTGTGTGTGTGAAGAGACGCGGTGGTGTGTGTGTGTGTGAAGAGACGCGGTGGTGTGTGTGTGTGTGAAGAGACGCGGTGGTGTGTGTGTGTGTGAAGAGACGCGGTGGTGTGTGTGTGTGTGAAGAGACGCGGTGGTGTGTGTGTGAAGAGACGCGGTGGTGTGTGTGTGAAGAGACGCGGAGGTGCGTGTGTGTGTGTGAAGAGACGCGGAGGTGCGTGTGTGTGTGTGTGTGTGAAGAGACACGGAGGTGCGTGTGTGTGTGTGAAGAGACACGGAGGTGCGTGTGTGTGTGAAGAGACACGGAGGTGTGTGTGTGAAGAGACACGGAGGTGTGTGTGTGAAGAGACACGGAGGTGTGTGTGTGTGTGTGTGTGTGTGTGAAGAGACGCGGTGGTGTGTGTGTGTGTGAAGAGACACAGAGGTGCGTGTGTGAAGAGACGCGGTGTGTGTGTGTGTGTGTGAAGAGACGCGGTGGTGTGTGTGAGTGTGTGTGAAGAGACGCGGTGGTGTGTGTGTGTGTGAAGAGACGCGGTGGTGTGTGTGTGTGTGCGTGTGTGAAGAGACGCGGTGGTGTGTGTGTGTGTGTGAAGAGACGCGGTGGTGTGTGTGAGTGTGTGTGAAGAGACGCGGTGGTGTGTGTGTGTGTGAAGAGACGGAGGTGTGTGTGTGTGTGAAGAGACGCGGAGGTGCGTGTGTGTGTGAAGAGACGCGGTGGTGCGTGTGTGTGTGAAGAGACGCGGTGGTGCGTGTGTGTGTGTGAAGAGACGCGGAGGTGCGTGTGTGTGTGTGAAGAGATGCGGAGGTGCGTGTGTGTGTGTGAAGAGACGTGGTGGTGTGTGTGTGTGTAGAGACGTGGTGGTGTGTGTGTGTGTGTGTGTGTGTGTGTAGAGACGTGGTGGTGTGTGTGTGTGTGTGTGAAGAGACGTGGTGGTGTGTGTGTGTGTGTGTGTGTGAAGAGACGTGGTGGTGTGTGTGTGTGTGTGTGTGTGAAGAGACGTGGTGGTGTGTGTGTGTGTGTGTGTGTGTGAAGAGACGTGGTGGTGTGTGTGTGTGTGTGTGTGAAGAGACGTGGTGGTGTGTGTGTGTGTGTGAAGAGACGTGGTGGTGTGTGTGTGTGTGTGAAGAGACGTGGTGGTGTGTGTGTGAAGAGACGCGGAGGTGCGTGTGTGTGTGTGTGTGAAGAGACGCGGAGGTGCGTGTGTGTGTGTGTGTGTGAAGAGACACGGAGGTGCGTGTGTGTGTGAAGAGACACGGAGGTGCGTGTGTGTGTGAAGAGACACGGAGGTGTGTGTGTGAAGAGACACGGAGGTGTGTGTGTGAAGAGACACGGAGGTGTGTGTGTGAAGAGACGCGGTGGTGTGTGTGTGTGAAGAGACGTGGTGGTGTGTGTGTGTGAAGAGACACAGAGGTGCGTGTGTGAAGAGACGCGGTGGTGTGTGTGTGTGTGTGTGAAGAGACGCGGTGGTGTGTGTGAGTGTGTGTGAAGAGACGGTGGTGTGTGTGTGTGTGTGCGGTGGTGTGTGTGTGTGTGAAGAGACACAGAGGTGCGTGTGTGAAGAGACGCGGTGGTGTGTGTGTGTGTGTGAAGAGACGCGGTGGTGTGTGTGAGTGTGTGTGAAGAGACGTGGTGTGTGTGTGTGTGAAGAGACGCGGAGGTGTGTGTGTGTGTGAAGAGACGCGGAGGTGCGTGTGTGTGTGAAGAGACGCGGTGGTGCGTGTGTGTGTGAAGAGACGCGGTGGTGCGTGTGTGTGTGTGAAGAGACGGAGGTGCGTGTGTGTGTGAAGAGATGCGGAGGTGCGTGTGTGTGTGTGAAGAGACGTGGTGGTGTGTGTGTGTGTAGAGACGTGGTGGTGTGTGTGTGTGTGTGTGTGTGTGTGTAGAGACGTGGTGGTGTGTGTGTGTGTGTGTGTGAAGAGACGTGGTGGTGTGTGTGTGTGTGTGTGTGTGTGAAGAGACGTGGTGGTGTGTGTGTGTGTGTGTGTGTGAAGAGACGTGGTGGTGTGTGTGTGTGTGTGTGTGTGTGAAGAGACGTGGTGGTGTGTGTGTGTGTGTGTGAAGAGACGTGGTGGTGTGTGTGTGTGTGTGAAGAGACGTGGTGGTGTGTGTGTGTGTGTGAAGAGACGTGGTGGTGTGTGTGTGTGTGAAGAGACGTGGTGGTGTGTGTGTGTGTGTGTGAAGAGACGTGGTGTGTGTGTGTGTGAAGAGACGTGGTGGTGTGTGTGTGTGTGAAGAGACGTGGTGGTGTGTGTGTGTGTGTGAAGAGACGTGGTGGTGTGTGTGTGTGTGAAGAGACGTGGTGGTGTGTGTGTGTGAAGAGACGTGGTGGTGGTGTGTGTGTGTGTGAAGAGACGTGGTGGTGTGTGTGTGTGTGTGAAGAGACGTGGTGGTGTGTGTGTGTGTGTGTGTGTTAAGAGACGTGGTGGTGTGTGTGTGTGTGTGTGTGAAGAGACGTGGTGGTGTGTGTGTGTGTGTGTGTGAAGAGACGTGGTGGTGTGTGTGTGTGTGTGTGTGAAGAGACGTGGTGGTGTGTGTGTGTGTGTGTGAAGAGACGTGGTGGTGTGTGTGTGTGTGTGTGTGAAGAGACGTGGTGGTGTGTGTGTGTGTGTGAAGAGACGTGGTGGTGTGTGTGTGTGTGTGTGTGAAGAGACGTGGTGGTGTGTGTGTGTGTGTGTGTGTGAAGAGACGTGGTGGTGTGTGTGTGTGTGTGAAGAGACGTGGTGGTGTGTGTGTGTGTGTGAAGAGACGTGGTGGTGTGTGTGTGTGTGTGTGTGTGAAGAGACGTGGTGGTGTGTGTGTGAAGAGACGTGGTGGTGTGTGTGTGTGTGTGTGTGAAGAGACGTGGTGGTGTGTGTGTGTGTGTGTGTGTGTGTGTGAAGAGACGTGGTGGTGTGTGTGTGTGTGTGTGTGAAGAGACGTGGTGGTGTGTGTGTGTGTGTGTGTGTGTGAAGAGACGTGGTGGTGTGTGTGTGTGTGTGTGTGTGTGTGTGTGTGTGAAGAGACGTGGTGGTGTGTGTGTGTGTGTGTGAAGAGACGCGGTGGTGTGTGTGTGTGTGTGAAGAGACGCGGTGGTGTGTGTGTGTGTGTGTGAAGAGACGCGGTGGTGTGTGTGTGTGTGTGTGAAGAGACGTGGTGGTGTGTGTGTGTGTGAAGTGGTGGTGTGTGTGTGTGTGTGTGTGTGTGTGTGTGAAGAGACGCGGTGGTGTGTGTGTGTGTGTGAAGAGACGTGGTGGTGTGTGTGTGTGTGTGTGAAGAGATGCGGTGGTGCGTGTGTGTGTGAAGAGACGCGGTGGTGCGTGTGTGTGTGAAGAGACGCGGTGGTGCGTGTGTGTGAAGAGACGCGGTGGTGCGTGTGTGTGTGAAGAGACGCGGTGGTGCGTGTGTGTGTGAAGAGACGCGGTGGTGCGTGTGTGTGTGTGAAGAGACGCGGTGGTGTGTGTGTGTGTGTGTGAAGAGACGCGGTGGTGCGTGTGTGTGTGTGTGTGAAGAGACGCGGTGGTGCGTGTGTGTGTGTGTGTGAAGAGACGCGGTGGTGCGTGTGTGTGTGTGTGAAGAGACGCGGTGGTGCGTGTGTGTGTGTGTGTGAAGAGACGCGGTGGTGCGTGTGTGTGTGTGTGAAGAGACGCGGTGGTGCGTGTGTGTGTGTGTGAAGAGACGCGGTGGTGCGTGTGTGTGTGTGAAGAGACGCGGTGGTGCGTGTGTGTGTGTGAAGAGACGCGGTGGTGCGTGTGTGTGAAGAGACGCGGTGGTGCGTGTGTGTGTGTGAAGAGACGCGGTGGTGCGTGTGTGTGTGTGAAGAGACGCGGGTGGTGTGTGTGTGTTTGAAGAGACGTGGTGGTGTGTGTGTGTGTGTGTGAAGAGACGCGGTGGTGTGTGTGTGTGTGAAGAGACGCGGTGGTGTGTGTGTGTGTGTAGAGACGCGGTGGTGTGTGTGTGTGTGTGTGAAGAGACGCGGTGGTGCGTGTGTGTGTGTGTGTGTGTGTGAAGAGACGCGGTGGTGCGTGTGTGTGTGTGAAGAGACGCGGTGGTGCGTGTGTGTGTGTGAAGACGCGGTGGTGCGTGTGTGTGTGTGTGAAGAGACGCGGTGGTGCGTGTGTGTGTGTGTGTGTGAAGAGACGCGGTGGTGCGTGTGTGTGTGTGTGTGTGAAGAGACGCGGTGGTGCGTGTGTGTGTGTGTGAAGAGACGCGGTGGTGCGTGTGTGTGTCTCCATCCTTGTGAAGAGACGCGGTGGTGCGTGTGTGTGTGTGTGAAGAGACGCGGTGGTGCGTGTGTGTGTGTGTGAAGAGACGCGGTGGTGCGTGTGTGTGTGTTTAGAGACGGTGGTGCGTGTGTGTGAAGAGAGAAGAGACGCGGTGGTGTGTGTGTGTGTGTGTGAAGAGACGCGGTGGTGTGTGTGTGTGTGAAGAGACGCGGTGAAGAGACGCGGTGGTGTGTGTGTGTGTGTGAAGAGACGCGGTGGTGTGTGTGTGTGTGTGAAGAGACGCGGTGGTGTGTGTGTGTGTGAAGAGACGCGGTGGTGTGTGTGTGTGTGTGAAGAGACGCGGTGGTGGGTGTGATCTGTACCTGAAAGGTTTGAATTCTCTGTTGGAGGAGGAGAGGTCGACCAGCTCAGGACACACATCCTCTTCCTCCTCTTCCCTCTCTTCACCAAGACCACCCATCACAGCCTCTGGACCAGTCGCTCTTTGTTCTCCTCCCCCCCTCCCTGGGTCTCTCTCTCCATCCTTGTTTTCTGTCTCAGTGTGTATCTTTGTGTCACTCACTTTGAGCCCCTCCAGTTCCAATATAGCATGCCTATACTCCTCCATGTCCATTGTATTCTCCATATCCTCCTCTTCCTCTCCCTCGTCCTCCTCTCCCTCGTCCTCCTCCTCCTCATCTGGTCCTTTAGGATCAAGCAATGCTGCGTCTCTCTCAAAGTCTTTGGTGAAGCCGCTGGCTGAGATCTCAACGTCCAGAGAAACGGAACGTCTAGAGGACAAACACAGGTTGAGTCACATTCACACACTACCTCCCTCCCCACCACCACACTACCTCCCTCCCCACCACACTACCTCCCTCCCCACAACACTACCTCCCTCCCCACAACACTACCTCCCTCCCCACAACACTACCTCCCACCACCCTACCTCCCTCCCCACCACCACCACACTACCTCCCACCCCACCACCACCACACTACCTCCCACCCCACCACCACACTACCTCCCTCCCTACCCACCACCACACCCCTCCCTCCCTCCCTACCCCCACCACCACACTACCTCCCTCCCTACCCACCACCACACTACCTCCCTCCCTACCCACCACCACACTCCCTCCCCCTACCCACCACCACACTACCTCCCTCCATACCCACCACACTACCTCCCTCCCTACCCACCACACTACCTCCCCACGCTACCTCCCTCACTACCCACCACCACACTACCTCCCTCCTACCCACCACCTCCCACCACACTACCTCCCTCCCTCCCACCACACTACCTCCCTCCCATCCACCACACACCTTCCCTCCCCCACCACCACCACCACCACACTACCTCTCCCCCTCCCTCCCACCACCACCACACTACCTCCCTCCCCACCACCACACTACCTCCCTCCCTACCACCACCACACTACCTCCCCCTCCCACCACCACCACACTACCTCCCTCCCTACCCACCACCACCACACTACCTCCCTCCCTCCCCACCACCACCACACTACCCACTCCCCACCACCACACTACCTCCCTCCCTCACTCCCCACCACCACTACCTCCCTCCCTACCCGCCACACTACCTCCCTCCCTCCCTCCCTACCCACCCACCACCACACCACACTACCTCCCTCCCTACCCACCCACCCACCACACTACCTCCCTCCCACCCACCCACCACCACCACCACTCTACCTCCCTCCCGACCCACCCACCACCACCACACAACCTACCTCCCTCCCGACCCACCACCAAACTACCTCCCTCCCTACCCACCACCAAACTACCTCCCTCCCCACCCACCACCAAACTACCTCCCTCCCTCCCCACCACACTACATCCCCACCCCTCCCTCCCCACCACCACACTCCCTCCCTCCCCACCACCACACTCCCTCCCTCCCCACCACCACACTACATCCCCCCCACCACACTACATCCCCACCAACCACACTACATCCCCACCACCACAACACTACCTCTCTACCCAACCACCACCACCACACAACCTCTCTACCCACCCACCACCACCACACAACCTCTCTACCCACCACACCAACTCCCTCCCTCCCCACCACACCACCACCCTCCCTCCCCACCACACCACCACCCTCCCTCCCCACCACACCACCACCCTCCCTCCCCACCACACCACCACCCTCCCTCCCCACCACACCACCTCCCTCCCTCCCCACCACACCCTCCCTCCCTACCCACCACCACACTACCTCCCTTCCTACCCACCACCAAACTACCTCCCTCCCCACCACCACACTACCTCCCCCTCCCTCCCTCCCCACCACCACACTCCCTCCCTCCCCACCACCAAACTACCTCCCTCCCTCCCCACCACCACACTACCTCCCTCCCTACCCACCACCAAACTACCTCCCTTCCTACCCACCACCAAACTACCTCCTTCCTACCCACCACCAAACTACCTCCCTTCCTACCCACCACCAAAGTACCTCCCTTCCTACCCACCACCACACTACCTCCCTCCCCACCACCACACTACCTCCCTCCCTCCCCACCACCACACTACCTCCCTCCCTCCCCACCACCACACTACCTCCCTCCCTCCCCACCACCACACTACCTCCCCACCACCACCACACTACCTCCCTCCCCACCACCTCCCTCCCTCCCCACCACCACACCACCTCCCTCCCCACCACCTCCCTCCCTCCCCACCACCACACCACTACACTACCTCCCTCCCTCCCCACCACCACCTCCCTCCCTCACCACCACCTCCCTCCCCACCACCACACCACCTCCCTCCCTCCCCACCACCACACTACCTCCCTCGCTCCCCGCCCACCTCCCTCCCTCCCCGCCCACCACCTCCCTCCCCGCCCACCACACTACCTCCCTCCCCGCCCACCACCTCCCCTCCCCACCACCACACTATTACCTCCCTCCCTCCACACTACTACCTCCCCTCCCTCCACACCACCTCCCTCCCTCCCTCCACACCACCCCCTCCCTCCCTCCACACCACCCCCTCCCTCCACTACACTACCTCCCACCCACCCACCCTACCTCCCTCCCACCACCACCTCCCTCCTCCCACCACCAAACTACCTCCCTCCCTCCCCACCACCACACTACCTCCCTCCCTACCCACCACCACACTACCTCCCTCCCTACCCACCACCAAACTACCTCCCTTCCTACCCACCACCAAACTACCTCCCTTCCTACCCACCACCAAACTACCTCCCTTCCTACCCACCACCAAACTACCTCCCTTCCTACCCACCACCAAACTACCTCCCTTCCTACCCACCACCACACTACCTCCCTTCCTACCCACCACCACACTACCTCCCTCCCCCCACCACCACACTACCTCCCTCCCTCCCCACCACCACACTACCTCCCTCCCTCCCCACCACCACACTACCTCCCCACCACCACCACACTACCTCCCTCCCCACCACCTCCCTCCCTCCCCACCACCACACCACCTCCCTCCCCACCACCTCCCTCCCTCCCCACCACCACACCACTACACTACCTCCCTCCCTCCCCACCACCACCTCCCTCCCTCACCACCACCACCTCCCTCCCCACCACCAAACTACCTCCCTTCCTACCCACCACCAAATTACCCCCCTCCCTCCCCTCCCCCCACCACCACCTCCCTCCCCCCCACCACCACCTCCCTCCCCACCACCACACCACCTCCCTCCCTCCCCACCACCACACTACCTCCCTCCCTCCCCGCCCACCTCCCTCCCTCCCCGCCCACCACACTACCTCCCTCCCTCCCCGCCCACCACCTCCCTCCCCACCACCACACTACTACCTCCCTCCCTCCACACTACTACCTCCCTCCCCTCCACACCACCTCCCTCCCTCCCTCCACACCACCCCCTCCCTCCCTCCACACCACCCCCTCCCTCCACTACACTACCTCCCACCCACCCACCCTACCTCCCTCCCACCACCACCTCCCTCCTCCCACCACCACCTCCCTCCCCACCGCCACCACACCACCTCCCTCCCCACCACACTACCTCCCCCCCCTCCCCCACCACCACACTACCTCCCTCCCCACCACCACACTACCTCCCTCCCTCCCCACCACCACACTCCCTCCCTCCCCACCACCACACTCCCTCCCTCCCCACCACCACACTACCTCCCTCCCTCCCCACCACCACACTACCTCCCTCCCTCCCCACCACCACACTACCTCCCTCCCCACCACCTCCCTCCCTCCCCACCACCACACCACCTCCCTCCCTCCCCCCACCACCACACCACTACACTACCTCCCTCCCTCCCCACCACCACCTCCCTCCCTCACCACCACCTCCCTCCCCACCACCAAACTACCTCCCTTCCTACCCACCACCAAATTACCTCCCTCCCCCCACCACCACCTCCCTCCCCCCCCACCACCACCTCCCTCCCCACCACACCACCACCCTCCCTCCCCACCACACCACCACCCTCCCTCCCCACCACACCACCACCCTCCCTCCCCACAACACCACCTCCCTCCCTCCCCACCACACCCTCCCTCCCTACCCACCACCACACTACCTCCCTTCCTACCCACCACCAAACTACCTCCCTCCCCACCACCACACTACCTCCCCCTCCCTCCCTCCCCACCACCACACTCCCTCCCTCCCCACCACCACACTACCTCCCTCCCTACCCACCACCAAACTACCTCCCTTCCTACCCACCACCAAACTACCTCCCTTCCTACCCACCACCAAACTACCTCCCTTCCTACCCACCACCAAACTACCTCCCTTCCTACCCACCACCACACTACCTCCCTCCCCACCACCACACTACCTCCCTCCCTCCCCACCACCACACTACCTCCCTCCCTCCCCACCACCACACTACCTCCCTCCCTCCCCACCACCACACTACCTCCCTCCCTCCCCACCACCAAACTACCTCCCTTCCTACCCACCACCACACTACCTCCCTTCCTACCCACCACCACACTACCTCCCTCCCCTCCCCACCACCACACTACCTCCCTCCCTCCCCACCACCACACTACCTCCCTCCCTCCCCACCACCACACTACCTCCCTCCCTCCCCACCACCACACTACCTCCCTCCCCACCACCTCCCTCCCTCCCCACCACCACACCACCTCCCTCCCCACCACCTTCCTCCCTCCCCACCACCACACCACTACACTACCTCCCTCCCTCCCCACCACCACCTCCCTCCCTCACCACCACCTCCCTCCCCACCACCAAACTACCTCCCTTCCTACCCACCACCAAATTACCCCCCCCACCACCACCTCCCTCCCCCCACCACCACCTCCCTCCCCACCACACCACCACCCTCCCTCCCCACCACACCACCACCCTCCTCCCCACCACACCACCACCCTCCCTCCCCACCACACCACCTCCCTCCCTCCCCACCACACCCTCCCTCCCTACCCACCACCACACTACCTCCCTTCCTACCCACCACCAAACTACCTCCCCCTCCCTCCCCACCTCCCCCTCCCTCCCTCCCCACCACCACACTCCCTCCCTCCCCACCACCAAACTACCTCCCTCCCTCCCCACCACCACACTACCTCCCTCCCTACCCACCACCAAACTACCTCCCCTTCCTACCCACCACCAAACTACCTCCCTTCCTACCCACCACCAAACTACCTCCCTTCCTACCCACCACCAAACTACCTCCCTTCCTACCCACCACCACACTACCTCCCTCCCCACCACCACACTACCTCCCTCCCTCCCCACCACCACACTACCTCCCTCCCTCCCCACCACCACACTACCTCCCTCCCTCCCCACCACCACACTACCTCCCTCCCTCCCCACCACCACACTACCTCCCCACCACCACCACACTACCTCCCTCCCCCACCACCTCCCTCCCTCCCCACCACCACACCACCTCCCTCCCCACCACCTCCCTCCCTCCCCACCACCACACCACTACACTACCTCCCCTCCCTCCCCACCACCACCTCCCTCCCTCACCACCACCTCCCTCCCCACCAAACTACCTCCCTTCCTACCCACCACCAAATTACCTCCCCCCCCCCACCACCACCTCCCTCCCCCCACCACCACCTCCCTCCCCACCACCACACCACCTCCCTCCCCTCCCCACCACCACACTACCTCCCTCCCTCCCCGCCCACCTCCCTCCCCTCCCCGCCCACCACCTCCCTCCCCGCCCACCACACTACCTCCCTCCCCGCCCACCACCTCCCTCCCCACCACCACACTATTACCTCCCTCCCTCCACACTACTACCTCCCTCCCTCCACACCACCTCCCTCCCTCCCTCCACACCACCCCCTCCCTCCCTCCACACCACCCCCTCCCTCCACTACACTACCTCCCACCCACCCACCCTACCTCCCTCCCACCACCACCTCCCTCCCTCCCCACCACCAAACTACCTCCCTCCCTCCCCACCACCACACTACCTCCCTCCCTACCCACCACCAAACTACCTCCCTTCCTACCCACCACCAAACTACCTCCCTTCCTACCCACCACCAAACTACCTCCCTTCCTACCCACCACCAAACTACCTCCCTTCCTACCCACCACCAAACTACCTCCCTTCCTACCCACCACCAAACTACCTCCCTTCCTACCCACCACCAAACTACCTCCCTTCCTACCCACCACCACACTACCTCCCTTCCTACCCACCACCACACTACCTCCCTCCCCACCACCACACTACCTCCCTCCCTCCCCACCACCACACTACCTCCCTCCCTCCCCACCACCACACTACCTCCCCACCACCACCACACTACCTCCCTCCCCACCACCTCCCTCCCTCCCCACCACCACACCACCTCCCTCCCCACCACCTCCCTCCCCACCACCACCACACCACTACACTACCTCCCTCCCTCCCCACCACCACCTCCCTCCCTCACCACCACCTCCCTCCCCACCACCAAACTACCTCCCTTCCTACCCACCACCAAATTACCTCCCTCCCTCCTCCCCCCACCACCACCTCCCTCCCCCCACCACCACCTCCCTCCCCACCACCACACCACCTCCCCCTCCCCCCACCACCACACTACCTCCCTCCCTCCCCGCCCCACCTCCCTCCCTCCCCGCCCACCACACTACCTCCCTCCCTCCCCGCCCACCACCTCCCTCCCCACCACCACACTACTACCTCCCTCCCTCCACACTACTCCCTCCCTCCCTCCACACCACCCCCCTCCCTCCCTCCACACCACCCCCTCCCTCCACTACACTACCTCCCACCCACCCACCCTACCTCCCTCCCACCACCACCTCCCTCCTCCCACCACCACCTCCCTCCCCACCGCCACCACACCACCTCCTCCCCACCACACTACCTCCCACCCACCCACCCTACCTCCCTCCCACCACCACCTCCCTCCTCCCACCACCACCTCCCTCCCCACCGCCACCACACCACCTCCCTCCCCACCACACTACCTCCCTCCCTCCCCCACCACCACACTCCCTCCCTCCCCACCACCACACTACCTCCCTCCCTCCCTCCCCACCACCACACTCCCTCCCTCCCCACCACCACACTCCCTCCCTCCCCACCACCACACTACATCCCCCCCACCACACTACATCCCCACCAACCACACTACATCCCCACCACCACAACACTACCTCTCTACCCACCCACCACCACCACCACACAACCTCTCTACCCACCCACCACCACCACACAACCTCTCTACCCACCCACCACCACCACCACACCACCTCCCTCCCTCCCCACCACACCAACTCCCTCCCTCCCCACCACACCACCACCCTCCCTCCCCACCACACCACCACCCTCCCTCCCCACCACACCACCACCCTCCCTCCCCACCACACCACCTCCCTCCCTCCCCACCACACCCCTCCCTCCCCACCACACCCTCCCTCCCTACCCACCACCACACTACCTCCCTTCCTACCCACCACCAAACTACCTCCCTCCCCACCACCACACTACCTCCCCCTCCCTCCCTCCCCACCACCACACTCCCTCCCTCCCCACCACCACACTACCTCCCTCCCTCCCCACCACCACACTACCTCCCTCCCTACCCACCACCAAACTACCTCCCTTCCTACCCACCACCAAACTACCTCCCTTCCTACCCACCACCAAACTACCTCCCTTCCTACCCACCACCAAACTACCTCCCTCCCTACCCACCACCACACTACCTCCCTCCCTCCCCACCACCACACTACCTCCCTCCCTCCCCCCCACCACCACACTACCTCCCTCCCTCCCCACCACCACACTACCTCCCTCCCTCCCCACCACCACACTACCTCCCTCCCTCCCCACCACCACACTACCTCCCCACCACCACCACACTACCTCCCTCCCCACCACCTCCCTCCCTCCCCACCACCACACCACCTCCCTCCCCCACCACCTCCCTCCCTCCCCACCACCACACCACTACACTACCTCCCTCCCTCCCCACCACCACCTCCCTCCCCACCACCTCCCTCCCCACCACCACCCTCCCCACCACCAAACTACCTCCCTTCCTACCCACCACCAAATTACCTCCCTCCCCCCCACCACCACCCTCCCCCCACCACCACCTCCCTCCCTCCCCACCACCACACTACCTCCCTCCCTCCCCGCCCACCTCCCTCCCCGCCCACCACACTACCTCCCCACCACCACACTATTACCTCCCTCCTCCACACTACTACCTCCCTCCCTCCACACCACCTCCCTCCCTCCCTCCACACCACCCCCTCCCTCCCTCCACACCACCCCCCCTCCCTCCACTACACTACCTCCCACCCACCCACCCTACCTCCCTCCCACCACCACCTCCCTCCTCCCACCACCACCTCCCTCCCTACCCACCACCAAACTACCTCCCTCCCTCCCCACCACCACACTACCTCCCTCCCTACCCACCACCAAACTACCTCCCTCCCTACCCACCACCAAACTACCTCCCTTCCTACCCACCACCAAACTACCTCCCTTCCTACCCACCACCAAACTACCTCCCTTCCTACCCACCACCACACTACCTCCCTTCCTACCCACCACCACACTACCTCCCTCCCTCCCCACCACCACACTACCTCCCTCCCTCCCCACCACCACACTACCTCCCTCCCTCCCCACCACCACACTACCTCCCTCCCTCCCCACCACCACACTACCTCCCCACCACCACCACACTACCTCCCTCCCCACCACCTCCCTCCCTCCCCACCACCACACTACCTCCCTCCCTCCCCACCACCACACTACCTCCCCACCACCACACTACCTCCCTCCCTCCCCACCACCACACTACCTCCCTCCCTCCCCACCACCACACTACCTCCCTCCCTCCCCACCACCACACTACCTCCCCACCACCACCACACTACCTCCCTCCCCACCACCTCCCTCCCTCCCCACCACCACACCACCTCCCTCCCCACCACCTCCTCCCTCCCCACCACCACACCACTACACTACCTCCCTCCCTCCCCACCACCACCTCCCTCCCTCACCACCACCTCCCTCCCCACCACCAAACTACCTCCCTTCCCTACCCACCACCAAATTACCTCCCTCCCTCCCCCCACCACCACCTCCCTCCCCCCACCACCACCTCCCTCCCCACCACCACACCACCTCCCTCCCCACCACCACACTACCTCCCTCCCTCCCCGCCCACCTCCCTCCCTCCCCCCGCCCACCACACTACCTCCCTCCCCGCCCACCACCTCCCTCCCCACCACCACCACACTACCTCCCTCCCTCCCACCACCACCTCCCTCCTCCCCTCCACCACCTCCCTCCCCACCGCCACCACACCACCTCCCTCCCCACCACACTACCTCCCTCCCTCCCCCCACCACACTACCCCCTCCCTCCCCACCACCACACTACCTCCCTCCCTCCCCACCACCACACTACCCCCCTCCCTCCCCGCCCACCACCTCCCCCCCACCACCACACTACCTCCCTCCCCGCCCACCACCACACTACCTCCCTCCCTCCCCACCACCACCACACTACCTCCCTCCCTCCCCACCACCACCACACTACCTCCCTCCCTCCCCACCACCACCACACTACCCCCTCCCTCCCCGCCCACCACCTCCCTCCCCCCACCACACTACCTCCCTCCCTCCCCGCCCACCACCTCCCTCCCCTCACCTACCTCCCCTCATGACAAATGCCCCACTGGTAGAGATAATAGCAAACATGCTGAATTACCTGATGTCTTTGAAGGTTGGGTACAGCTCACTCTCATAATTGTATCTTTTGGCAAAGAAATCTCGTATACATTTGACATCCCGGTCAAAATACCTGTAGACAAGACAGGAAAGTTTCTCTAGCTATGTATTTGAGTGTGTGTGGTGTGCTTTTCTCCATGTGCAGTTCTCATCAGTGACAGGGTATGAGTGTGTGTGTGCGTGTGCCTCACCACTCTGCATTGAAGTGTGTGGTAGACACCATTTGGGGGAAGTCGATCATGGTCACGTGATCGTGGTCGTCCAGCATCAGGTTAAACTCATTGAAGTCCCCGTGGATCAGGCCATGATTGGCCAGCTTCACTATCAGCTCCATGACATCATTGTACATGGAGGACGGGTCTTCCAGCTCACGCACCTGACAGCTGTCAATCAGTCAGACCACAAACATAACAGCCAATCAGAGGGCTAGAATTGCACATGTGAGATGAAAGAGATACAGAAAGATTGAGAGAAAGACAAAGGTGTGTCAAAAGAAAAAGAGCAAAGCAGGTACGCAAAGAGAATAGGAGAGAGAAAGATGGGCAGAGAAACAGAAATGGTGTGTGTATTTTACTAACAGTGGGTATCCATTGATGAGCTCCATAACCACAGCGTGTCTGTTATAGTCAATGGGCTTAGGGACAGGAAACCCTCGTTCGTACAGGGCCTGAGAGGAGAGACATAAAGCTGTCAGAGACACTGTCACCAGCAGCTGAATAACTTATCTATGGTCACCAGGACTTCACCATACACACTTCACAGTAGGGCTGAGTCTTGTTTTCAGAAGAAGCAAGCCGGTGCCAAGTACCTTCATGTAGGCGTACTCCTTCATGGCCGAGAGGCGTGAGAGGTAAAGCCAGGACATGTTCTTCCTGTGTTTGTGGTAGTCTCTCTTGTTCTTCAGGTTCCTGAAGGAGGTCCTTCCCAGCCTGTGGAGCTTCAGCGCGTACTGCTCCCCCTCTGGACTGGCCACGATGTAGATATCTACAGGATGAACACCACACAATATACAAACCACTTACCTCTAGAACAGACACTCGATTCTACTCAGACACAAATCCAACAACATTACCATTAAGCCTGAGTTGTTTCACTAAATTGGATCACTCCAATATATTGGTATCACTCCGCGGCGGAGGGATACATCCGAGGTGTAGATTTACAGATTTACTCCCATGTCATGGCTGGGGTCCGCCCCTATATATAGACCCCATGGCCGCGACACACGTGCTCTCTCTTTCTCGGCACGCGTCCGTATGGTTTGAGGTACAAACTTCCTGAAGTTCACTGGTAAGTGTAATATCTTGCCTGGAAGTATACTCACTGGCTGTTTGCAGCCTGGAGCAGCTGGCCACATGGCCAGTCCCTCCTCTTGAGCGCTCCACTCGCTGCGAGCAGTTGATCTGGATCTTCCATGTGGGGGGGGGTGTCGTACTTGTGTTTCGTTAGCATCACACTACAACTCTGTGTCTGGGACACCTTGGTAACTGCCCGAGACCAGGGAACTCTGTGGCATTCGAGACCGCACCGCCTTAGTCTGTGGGCTTGGCCGCTGAACGGCACCAATGGTCCATGTTAGGACTGCAGGAGGGTGTAATGAACACCATGCAGAGTGCAAGGGCGCTGGTTACAACAGCGGCATAGTTGTTCTGCTCTTGGTGTACTGGTATTGAGGTTGTGCCCGAGCCATGCAGGGTACAGTATGTCCTCCAATACCTGCAGTCTCACTTGGATGAGGGCTTGGCAGCCTCTACACTGAGTGGGTATTTGGCTGCTATATCTACCTGCCATGTGGACAGGCCAGTGGAGCGCCATTCCTTAGTCTCCAGGTTTATGAAGGGGGTTCGTCGCCTGCGTCCAGCTCGGACCCGCTCAATGACGAGCTGGGATCTGGATGTGGTCTTGGCAAAGCCACCGTAGGAACCGTTGGAGTCTGCCTCCCTGAAACATCTCTCTATGAAGGTGGCTTTCTTGGTAGTGATTACTTCCATGAAGAGGGTGGGTGAGTTTCATGCTCGTTCAGTAAGTTCTGAGTGCTACCGGATGGACCCTGGTGGGAGGAGTATATATCTCCGTCCCAACTCTTCATTCCTCCCGAAGGTTCTGTCAGACAGGCATGTGAACATCCCTTTATCCTGTCTGCTTACGACCCCCCGGAGTGGGGGTCCCTCCAGCATGCTGTGCCCTGTGCAGGAACTGGCTGCCTTTGTGGAGCGGACATGGTCAGTGAGAACAACAGACCAGCTCTTTGTCTGCTATGGTGAGAGTCCTGGGGGCTGGGCTATCAAAGCAGAGGCTCTCTCACTGGACCGTGGACACAATTACAACAGCATACCGCAGTGCTGGGATCTGTGGTGGCACATTCAACACAACGTGTGGCTGCGTCCTGGGCCCTACTGAGAGGAGTGCCCTCGCTGATATCTGTGCTGCGGCCAGCTGGGCTTCCTCTTGCACCTTTGCTAGGTACTAATCGGGTAAATGTGGAACCTCCCTCTGCATCTCCTCCAATTCTCGGGACTGTGCTGGGACCCCCCTTCCACATTGATGGCCCCTGCGTCTCGGTCCCGCGCTGGGACTTCACCGCTGGCTGGCCAGGTCCCTCTAGCATCGACTAAATCTGGTACGGGTATACCAATATATTGTGAGTAATCCAATATAGTGAAACATAACGAAGGTTACGCATGTAACCACAGATCCATATAGCTCACATAACCGTGGTTACATATGTAACCTTCATTGTGTGTTTGTGTGTGAGGTATGTTACCTATGTGTGTGTTGGAGAGACAGGGTGGATGGTTAGTACTTACCCGAGTGTGTGTGTTTCTGGTCAGTTCTTACCTGACTCTTTCCCAACTCCCATCTGGTTCCCGACAGAAAGGAGTATTTCTCTAGAGCAGAACGTCTTCAAAGCCAGGTAGTCATAGCCCCCATAGTTCAGACGGTAGCCATGTACCACTGGAAAACACACACACAATTCACGTGGGGCCTGTAGATTCCTCCATAATGCATATACTGTGGTGACAGACTCAGGTTTTGAGGAATGGAAATATGTGGCAAACTGATTTCAGGGTGAACCTGTTTAAACGAAGCATTGTAACTGTTCTTACTCTTAGTACGCTCGTAGGCCACTATTTTGTGCTTAACGAGCTCTCTGAGGATCTTGTTGCAGCCTCCGTGACGCAGGCTGGCGATGGAGGATATGAGGCTGACTGGAACTACCTCATGGTTTTTCATCCCCATCTCAACCTGCAGGGAGCAACAGTCAGTTACAAACCAATACGACCAACAACACCTTAATAAGTAACGATTGATGGCCATAGAACTGCTTGAGTGGGGCACGATGTACAGTACACACTATTACTGGCCACCACGGCCCGAGGGCGTTATTAAAATATAAAAACGCTAACAGGACATTTACTTACCGCTGTGAGGACACGGAAGTCATCTCTGGACAGATACCTCAAAACTACAACATTTAATTTGCCCATATTACCACTGTAATTTGTTGTAACCCCTTGAATATTGTGTTAATTTGCTGAGATACTACGCATCCTGCTGTAAACGCATGTGCAACCCGGAAGTAAAGTATCTAAGACGTTACCTTCGTCTAATACTACGTCACGTCCTGCTACTGGTAAAAGTTTTTATTTTATATATTGTACACAAACGACATAAAAACAAGGCGAACAGCTTTCAATATAATTTCATATTCATAGATTGCCATTCATGTTCGAATAAATGCGGTTACTCATCTGTAAATAAGTTGTGAGAATGTGTTGTATTGTTTCTTTTTCTCAGACAGGACAATCTGTTGACGCTATAGACGTCACTGTCTTTTTGCCACATCATTCGTTGCTATCTACCGCCATCTAGTGCTCAAAGTTAGTAAGTGTCGCTAATCATCACGGGCACAAATCAAGTCTGTCTGTGGCACAAAGCACCACTGTTGGCTTTTTCAGTCTCTGAATAAATATGCATAAATATCAATATATCATGGTCCTGGGAACCCAGGGTGTGCACTGCAGGCTTTGAATCTGACAGCAGTCTAGCTAGCATAGGCTATATCGTTGAAGTTAGGGCAATGTTGCTCAGTATACTTTTGATCGGCCCTAACTTCGGACTTAAAAGGTCGTTTTTCTATTTATTATGACCTCTCCATGGTGAAAGCGTACAGTGAAACACTCAATATTGAATTCAGAACACTGGGCTGTGAAACAGTTTCACTGGGCATTGACACACATTCCATTCTAAAATCACTTATTTGTGTGTGTGTGTGTGTGTGTGTGTGTGTGTGTGTGTGTGTGTGTGTGTGTGTGTGTGTGTGTGTGTGTGTGTGTGTGTGTGTGTGTGTGTGTGTGTGTGTGTGTGTGTGTGTGTGTGTGTGTGTGTGTGTGTGTGAGGGTGTTAAACAGAGATTTACAGGCGGGGTGTTCTGTTGCCATGGCCGTGGGATTCTGGGCATTCCATGGGCAGGTAGGATCTAAACAGAGGCAGTCATGTTTGTGTGTGTGTTTGTGAGTTTGTGTGTGTGAGAGAGAGAGAGAGAGAGAGAGAGATAAAGAAAGAAAGTGTGAGAGAGGTAGAATCTAAACAGAGCTTGTGTGTGTGTTTACCTCACTGCCCTACAGGCACATTTCTGTTCTCAGTTCTACACACACACACACACACACACACACACACACACACACACACACACACACACACACACACACACACACACACACACACACACACACACACACACACACACACACACACACACACACACACACACACACACACACGCACACTGAGTACTCATCCCTAGGCTGTGTTGACTTAGTGGAATTCCTCTGCTGGTTTATTTAACATTCTGTGGTTCAGCAAGTGGCTGTCCAAAAGAAGCCAGATATGCACTGACTGTGTGTCTGTCTGTGTGTGTGTGTTTTTGCTTGTCTTTCTGTGTGTGTGTGTGTGTGTGTGTGTGTGTGTGTGTGAGAGTTTATGTGTCAGGCCATGCCTTTAGGTAGCCTACAGTATTTAGTTTGCCAACCTTTAGCTGTTGGCTGAAGTGAGAATGTTTATGTAAGATCTACCTGATGTGGTGTTGACTAGGTGTGTGTGTGTGTGTCTGAGAGTGTGCACTACTTTGCATCATACATGCTTGTCTGTGTTTATGAGTGCTCAGCACGTGTCTCTGCCTTAGAGTGTCTGTGAGTCTGTGAGTTCCCGCGTGCTGGCTGTGTGACATATGTGATGGTAAGCAGCTTGTGTGTGTGTGTGTGCGTGTGTGTGTGTGTGTGTGTGTGTGTGCGTGTGTGTGTGTGTGTGTGTGTGTGTGTGTGTGTGTGTGTGTGTGTGTGTGTGTGTGTGTGTGTGTGTGTGTGTGTGTGTGTGTGTGCGTTTGTGTGTGATTGATAGCTTCCACAGGTAACATATAGAGCTTAAAAAACATAATGGACTGATAGTTTCCTCCAGCTGCAGTACCTTATTTGTATCCTAGATGGCGCCGCGACACACTGTACAACACTACCATGGGACTTGAGTCTTTGTTTTGGCTCATTGTCATCTCTCAGGTGCTATTTAGCATTTATACAATGTGGGCTGGTTTTCATCAATCTGGTGTTCAGAGAGGGGAGCCATAGACATGAAGGGCTGCTTGATTAGAGGGATAACAGAGATACATCCTGGAGCATCAGGAGGCCAACATTATAGAATAGACTGCTCATAGAAATATATAGTTCATAAAAAACAAGGTCCCTTCAGCACTATAAACTACATATCTGTCTGTAACATTCCGAACGCTTCACCATATGAAACACCCCTGGGTAGATTCTCATTTAGGAACCATGTCCGAGGCTATTTGTTAACAAGGAATTATTAGGAAGTCCCTCCCTCCTTCCCTCCCTCTGGACCCGGGCCAAGGCAGGCACATGACAGCACTCTGAGAGTTGAACTTCTAGATCTAATATTCTGATTTTGATTGGATAATCCTGTCATACTGTCATTTAATTAAACATGTTCAGGAGGAATCTCCACCATCTTGATATTCACTACAAATCTCCCCAAATCTATATTTTATGTGGTTGATTATGCGTGTGTGGTTGGCTGGTGTCTTGTGGTGTGAGTAGATAATCAGGTTTTTGTGTGTGTTATGGTCCTTAGGGTCTTGTGGTCTGATAAAGCTGACTGAATGACAGATTGCTGGTCCTGTTATTAGTATTAGCCTATACACTGACTATACCAAACATTAGGAACACCTTCCTAATATTGAATCGGTGGCCATATTGCTTCTATCCACCAGATCGCTGGTCCTGTTATTAGTATTAGCCTATACACTGACTATACCAAACATTAGGAACACCTTCCTAATATTGAGACGGTGGCCATATTGTTTCTATCCTCCAGATCGCTGGTCCTGTTATTAGTATTAGCCTATACACTGACTATACCAAACATTAGGAACACCTTCCTAATATTGAGACGGTGGCCATATTGCTTCTATCCTCCAAACAAATATTGATTTGTAGACACAAATGGATGGTAAAAGTAATGGATTGCCTAGAGACTGCTTTTCCAAGTGCTCAAGGTGCTTTACCTTGTGAAGAGAGTACTTGTGTCATTCACTGCAGAAGTCTTCAGAATGGTGTGTGTCAATGGTTGTCTTCTAGCGGTTCTCTCTGGCTGTAGAATACTGTTGTGTGTGTGTGTGTGTGTGCGCGTGTGTGTGTGCTTGTTTGTGTGTGTGTGTGTGTTAGGGGGGCTGGTAACTTCTGTTAATCCTTCTTTAACCTGTCTCCTCTTCATATACACTTATTGAAGTGGATTTAACAAGTGACATCAATAAGGGATCATAGCTTTCACCTGGATTCACCTGGTCAGTCTGTCATGGAAAGAGCAGATGTTCTTAATGTTTTGTACACTGTGTATTATGAAGGCCTACTAGTTCAGAGTCTGATGTGCTGTGTCTGACCAACTGTCTCACTATCTCTCTCAGATCAATCTTCTTGACCCTATCCAGTCAAGCTTCCAGACGGGTCACTCAACCGAGACTGCTCTTCTTTGTGTCACAGGGGGCTCACCGTACTGCCAAAGCTGACTCTCTCTCCTCTGTTCTAATCCTCCTAGATCTATCTACTGCCTTCGACACCATGAACTATCAGATCCTCCTCTCCACCCTCTCAGGGCTGGGCGTTTCAGGCTCTGCACACTCTTGGATTGCACCCTACCTGGCAGGTCACTCCTACCAGGTGACGTGGAGAGGATCTGTATCTGCACCACGTACTCTCACTACTGGTGTTCCCCAGGGCTCAGTTCTCGGCCCTCTTCTCTTCTCTCTATACACCAAGTCACTCAGCTCTGTCATATCCTCACATGGACTCTACTATCATTTCTATGCGGATGACACTCAACTACTTTCCTTCATCCGCCTTCTGAAACCCAGGTGGCGACACACATCTCTGTGTGCCTGTCATATATCTCAGCTTGGATGTCGGCCCACCACCTCATCCTCGACAAGATGGTTCTGCTCTTCCACCTGGGGAAGGCCTGCCCGCTCAAAGACCTCTCCATCACGGCTGACAACTCCACGGAGTCCCCCTCCCAAAGTGTAAAGAAACTTGGTGTAAGCCGCGTGACCCTGGACAACACCCTGTCGTTCTCTGCCAACATCAAAGCAGTGAGCCGCTCCTGCAGGTTCATGCTCTACAACATCCATAGAGTACGACCCTACCTCACACAGGAAGTGGCGCAGGTCCTAATCCAGGAACTTGTCCTCTCCTGTCTGGACCACTGCAACTCGCTGTTGGCTGGGCTCCCCACGTGTGCCATCAAACCCCTGCAAATTGTCCAGAACGCTGCAACCCGCCTGGTTTTCAACCTTCCCAAATTCTCCAATGTCAACCCACTCCTCCGCACATGCCACAAGCTCATATCCACTACAAGACTATGGTACTTGCCTATGGAGCAGCAAGAAGAACTGCCCCCCCCTCATGTAGTTCTGTCTTTGAGCTGTTATTGTCTGTTAATGTGCTGTATGATGTCATCAAAGCAGTGAGCCGCTCCTGCAGGTTCATGTTTTGTGTGGATTCCAGGAAGAGTAGCTGCTGCTTTTGCAACAGCTAATGGGGATCCTAATAAAACAACAAAATACCTTCAAGCTATGCTCAAACACTGCACCCCGGCCCGAGCACTCCGTCCTGCCACCTCTGGTCTTTTGGTCCTCCCACCCCTACAGGAGGGCAGGTCCCACGCATCCCAGTCCAAGCTTTTTTTATTAGATTTATTAGCATCCCCATTAGTCGACGCCAACGACGACAGCTAGTCTTACTGGGGTCCAACATATCACCAAAAATACATTACAAACAAAATAATTGACATACATTTAAAAAACATGAACATGTAGTGTGTGTGTGCATCTATCAGTTCCACATACATGTCAGTACAAACACACAGCAAGTAGGTCACATGTCAGTACAAACACACAGCAAGTAGGTCACATGTCAGTACATACACACAGCAAGTAGGTCACATGTCAGTACAAACACACAGCAAGTAGGTCACATGTCAGTACATACACACAGCAAGTAGGTCACATGTCAGTACAAACACACAGCAAGTAGGTCACATGTCAGTACATACACACAGCAAGTAGGTCACATGTCAGTACAAACACACAGCAAGTAGGTCACATGTCAGTACAAACACACAGCAAGTAGGTCACATGTCAGTACAAACACACAGCAAGTAGGTCACATGTCAGTACAAACACACAGCAAGTAGGTCACATGTCACACACAGCAAGTAGGTCACATGTCAGTACAAACACACAGCAAGTAGGTCACATGTCAGTACATACACACAACAAGTAGGTCACATGTCAGTACATACACACAGCAAGTAGGTCACATGTCAGTATAAACACACAGCAAGTAGGTCACATGTCAGTACAAACACACAACAAGTAGGTCACATGTCAGTACAAACACACAGCAAGTTGGTCACATGTCAGTACAAACACACAGCAAGTAGGTCACATGTCAGTACATACACACAACAAGTAGGTCACATGTCAGTACAAACACACAGCCAGTAGGTCACATGTCAGTACAAACACACAGCAAGTAGGTCACATGTCAGTACAAACACACAGCAAGTAGGTCACATGTCAGTACATACACACAGCAAGTAGGTCACATGTCAGTACAAACACACAGCAAGTAGGTCACATGTCAGTACAAACACACAGCAAGTAGGTCACATGTCAGTACATACACACAGCAAGTAGGTCACATGTCAGTACAAACACACAGCAAGTAGGTCACATGTCAGTATAAACACACAGCAAGTAGGTCACGTCAGTACAAACACACAGCAAGTAGGTCACATGTCAGTACAAACACACAGCAAGTAGGTCACATGTCAGTACAAACACACAGCAAGTACACACAACAAGTAGGTCACATGTCAGTACATACACACAGCAAGTAGGTCACATGTCAGTACAAACACACAGCAAGTAGGTCACATGTCAGTACAAACACACAGCAAGTAGGTCACATGTCAGTACAAACACACAGCAAGTAGGTCACATGTCAGTACAAACACACAGCAAGTAGGTCACATGTCAGTACATACACACAACAAGTAGGTCACATGTCAGTACAAACACACAGCAAGTAGGTCACATGTCAGTACAAACACACAGCAAGTAGGTCACATGTCAGTACAAACACACAGCAAGTAGGTCACATGGGGAGAGGCGTTGTGCCATGAGGTGTTGCTTTATTTGTTTTTTGAAACCAGGTTTGTGGTTCACTTGTGCTTTATAAGATGGAAGGGAGTTTCATGCGCTCATGGCTCTGTATAACAATGTATGTTTCCTTGAATTTGTTCTGGACCTGCGGACTGTGAAAATATCCCTGGTGGCATGTCTGGTGGGGTAAGTGTGTGTGTCAGTGCTGTGTGTAAGTTGACTATGCAAACAATTTGGAATTTCCAGCACATTGTTTCTTATAAAAACAAGAAGTGATGCAGTCAGTCTTTCCTCAACTCGTAGCCAAGAGAGACTGGCAGCATAGTGTTAATATTAACCCTCTGATTACAATGAAAAGCAAGACATGCTGCTCTGTGCTGTGCCAGCTGATGCTCTTCTCTGTCCTGGCATCCCAATGGTGGAACCAGCTTCCCTCTGAATCTAGGACAGCAGAGCCCCGGCCCATCTTCCTGAAAACATCTGAAACCCTACCTCTTCAAAGACTTTAAAATAACACTCCCCTTACCAGACTTTGCTGGTAGCTACTTTATTGGGGAAAATGTGTACTTACAATAACTGCGATCTATCTTAAGATGAAGGGACTAATTGTATGTTGCTCTGGATAAGAGTGTCTGCTAAATGACTAAAATGTACAGTCAGGTTGCCTAGGGTTGCCTAGGGTTGCCTAAGTTTCTGTTCTGTCTCTCAGTAGCGAGTCAACCAAAGAGAATATACGAAAAGTCCAGAAACTGCTTCTACGATACAAATATACAATCAAGCTTGTAGGTGATGTCATATCGACATTGTCTAGCTAAGCTTATGCTCAGCAACACGTCATCGCCCTAATGGTTGTTGTGTCATGCTGAACTGACACAATATTAAGTTGTTTTGGACAAAAATATAAAAGGTTTGACTCAAATCTAGGTCGTGCCTTTTAGATTTTGAGAAAATGAACAACTAAGGAATCAATTTTCAACTCTTCCATTGACTCTGTCGAGGCAACTGCACACATATTGACCACTTGGAAGCCTGTGAGTTTATTGTGAAGCCAACAGCAGGAAGTGAGGAGTTTGATGTTAAACACCCAATGACAGACAGGGATAAAGCCCAGAGCGGCCTTGAATCTATCCAGTCACAGACAGGCAGAGCTGGGAGCGGACAGAGAGAGTCCGTCTGTGTGTTGAATTATCCGGAACGCTGTGGAACGTTCTTTCCCACAGTCAGTCAGACACACACACACACACACACACACACACACACACACACACACACACACACACACACACACACACACACACACACACACACACACACACACACACACACACACACACACACACACACACACACACACACACACACACACACAGCAAGCACTGTTTCCCCAGGCCAGATGTGTGAGAGGGAATTCGCCACGCTCTGAACAGCTCTCTCCCCCGTCTTTTCTTCTCTCTCTTGCTCTCTCTTTCTCTCTCACTTCTCCCCAATCTCTCTCCTCCGTCTCTCCCTCTTATTATCTTTGCTAAGTACAGCACACTTTAAACACTTGCCCCCCCCAATCCCCCTTCCCCAAAACATGTGTATATATTGGACTATAAATTGTGCCTTTCTGTATTGTACAGTGCATTCAGAAAGTATTCAGACCCCTTGACTTTTTCCACATTTTGTTACGTTACAGCCTTATTCAAAAAATGGATTTAAAAAAATCCTCACTAGTCTACCCACATTACCCCATAAAGACAAAGCAACAACAGGTTTTTAGAAATTTTTGCAAAACCCCGGGGAAATATCACATTTACATAAGTATTCAGACCCTTTACTCAGTACTTTGTTGAAGTACCTTTTGGCAGCAATTACAGCCTCGAGTCTTCTTGGGTATGACACTACAAGCTTGGTATATCTGTACTTGGGGAGTTTCTCCCGTTCTTCTCTGTATATTCTCTCAAGCTCTGTCAGGTTGGATGGGGAGCGTCGCTGCACAGCTATTTTCAGGTTTACAATGGTGTTTGTTCTTCACTGGTTGCCCTTTTCTCGTGGCAACAGGTCACAAATCTTGCTGCTGTGATGGCACACTGTGGAATTTCACCCAGTAGATATGGGAGTTTTTCAAAATTGGATTTGTTTTCGAATTCTTTGTGTATCTGTATGATCTGAGGGCAATATGTCTCTCTAATATGGTCATACATTGGGCAGGAAGTTAGGAAGTGCAGCTCAGTTTCCACCTCATTTTGTGGGCAGTGAGCACATAGCCTGTCTTCTCTTGAGAGCCATGTCTGCCTACGGCGGCCTTCCTCAATAGCAAGGCTATGCTCACTGAGTCTGTACATAGTCAAAGCTTTCCTTAATTTTGGGTCAGTCACAGTGGTCAGGTATTCTGCCGCTGTGTACTCTCTGTGTAGGGCCAAATAGCATTCTAGTTTGCTCTGTTTTTTTGTTAATTCTTTCCAATGTGTCAAGTAATTATCTTTTTGTTTTCTCATTTGGTTAGGTCTAATTGTGCTGCTGTCCTGGGGCTCTGTAGGGCGTGTTTGTGTTTGTGAACAGAGCCCCAGGACCAGCTTGCTTAGGGGACTCTTCTCCAGGTTCATCTCTCTGTAGGTGATGGCTTTGTTATGGAAGGTTTGGGAATCGCTTCCTTTTAGGTGGTTATAGAATTTAACGGCTCTTTTCTGGATTTTGATAATTAGTGGGTATCGGCCTAATTCTGCTCTGCATGCATTATTTGGTGTTCTACGTTGTACACGGAGGATATTTTTGCAGAATTCTGCATGCAGAGTCTCAATTTGGTGTTTGTCCCATTTTGTGAAGTCTTGGTTGGTGAGCGGACCCCAGACCTCACAACCATAAAGGGCAATGGGCTCTATGACTGATTCAAGTATTTTTAGCCAAATCCTAATTGGTATGTTGAATTTTATGTTCCTTTTGATGGCATAGAATGCCCTTCTTGCCTTGTCTCTTAGATCGTTCACAGCTTTGTGGAAGTGTCTCTCTGTTTCTCTCAATTCAATTAAATTCAATTTGCTTTATTGGCATGATGTAACAATATATTATGCAACAATATACATATTGCCTAAGCTTATTTTTCGGATATTTACAATATGAAATAAATGAGACTCATAAATGTCAACAGGACAACAGTAACAACAATAACCAAGGGTCAAAATAACCATACATTGAACAACAACAATAAGCATACAGTAGAGTACATGTGCAGGTTGATTGGTCTGTCAGACACTGTCCCCCTCTCTCTCTCTCTCTCTCTCTCTCTCTCTCTCTCTCTCTCTCTCTCTCTCTCTCTCTGTGTGTGTCTTTCTCTCTCTCTCTCTCCGTGTCTCTCTCTCTCTCTCTCCATGTGTGTGTCTCTCTCTCTCTCTGTCTCTCTCTCTCTCAGTGTCTCTCTCTTTCTCTCTCTCTCTCTCTCTCCATGTGTGTGTCTCTCTCTCTCTCTGTCTATCTCTCTCTCTTGTAGAATAGGTTTACTCTCTCTCTCTCTCTCTCTCTCTCTCTCTCTGGTAGAATAGGTTACTGTCTATCTCTCTCTCTGGTAGAATAGGTTACTTTCTCTCTCTCTCTCTCTCTCTCTCTCGCTCTCTGGTAGAATAGGTTACTTTCTCTCTCTCTCTCTCTCTCTCTCTCTCTGGTAGAATAGGTTACTGTCTATCTCTCGCTCTTGTAGAATAGGTTACTTTCTCTCTCTCTCTCTCTCTCGCTGATAGAATAGGTTACTGCTTCTCTCTCTCTCATAGAATAGGTTACTGCTTCTCTGTTAAAGAAATCTTGTTTTAATTTCTATGAGAACAAGAGAGCGAGGGGGTGAGTGATGTAACATGGCCCTGTCTAGATTATAACACGTCACGGTTATGGTGTTTTTAATGAATAGACCTGCTGAGATTACTCTCTCTGTTATATTATTGTGTTCGTGCCTGGAACTGGAACAGAGCAGGTCCAATCTGACTGGAGCAGAGCGGGTCTAATCTGACTGGAGCAGAGCGGGTCGAATCTGACTGGAGCTGGAGCAGAGCGGGTACAATCTGACTGGAGCTGGAGCACAGCGGGTCCAATCTGACTGGAGCAGAGCGGGCCCAATCTGACTGGAGCTGGAGCAGAGCGGGTCCAATCTGACTGGAGCTGGAGAATAGGCGGGTCTAATCTGACTGGAGCTGGAGCAGAGCGGGTCCAATCTGACTGGAGCTGGAGCAGAATAGGGGTCCAATCTGACTGGAGCTGGAGCAGAGCGGGTCCAATCTGACTGGAGCAGAGCGGGTCTAATCTGACTGGAGCAGAGCAGGTCTAATCTGACTGGAGCAGAGCGGGTCCAATCTGACTGGAGCTGGAGCAGAGCGGGTCTAATCTGACTGGAGCTGGAGCAGAGCAGGTCCAATCTGACTGGAGCTGGAGCAGAGTGGGTCTAATCTGACTGGAGCTGGAGCAGAGCGGGTCTAATCTGACTCGAGCTGGAGCAGAGCGGGTCTAATCTGACTGGAGCTGGAGCAGAGAGGGTGCAATCTGACTGGAGCTGGAGCAGAGCGGGTCTAATCTGACTGGAGCTGGAGCAGAGCGGGTCTAATCTGACTAGAGCTGGAGCAGTGCGGGTCCAATCTGACTGGAGCTGGAGCAGAGCGGGTCTAATCTGACTGGAGCTGGAGTAGAGCAGGTGCAATCTGACTGGAGCTGGAGCAGAGTGGGTCTAATCTGACTGGAGCTGGAGCAGAGCGGGTCTAATCTGACTCCAGCTGGAGCAGAGCGGGTCTAATCTGACTGGAGCTGGAGCAGAGAGGGTGCAATCTGACTGGAGCTGGAGCAGAGCGGGTCTAATCTGACTGGAGCTGGAGCAGAGCGGGTCCAATCTGATTGGAGCAGAGCGGGTCTAATCTGACTGGAGCAGTTGGAGCAGAGAGGGTCCAATCTGATTGGAGCAGAGCGGGTCTAATTTGACTGGAGCAGAGCGGGTCCAATCTGACTGGAGCAGAGCGGGTCTAATCTGACTGGAACTGGAACAGAGCAGGTCTTATCTGACTGGAGCAGAGCGGGTCTAATCTGACTGGAGCAGAGCGGGTCGAATCTGACTGGAGCTGGAGCAGAGCGGGTCCAATCTGACTGGAGCTGGAGCAGAGCGGGTCCAATCTGACTGGAGCAGAGCGGGTCCAATCTGACTGGAGCTGGAGCAGAGCGGGTCCAATCTGACTGGAGCTGGAGAAGAGCGGGTCCAATCTGACTGGAGCTGGAGCAGAGCGGGTCCAATCTGACTGGAGCTGGAGCAGAGCGGGTCTAATCTGACTGGAGCTGGAGTAGAGCGGGTGCAATCTGACTGGAGCTGGAGCAGAGTGGGTCTAATCTGACTGGAGCTGGAGCAGAGCGGGTCTAATCTGACTCGAGCTGGAGCAGAGCGGGTCTAATCTGACTGGAGCTGGAGCAGAGCGGGTGCAATCTGACTGGAGCTGGAGCAGAGCGGGTCTAATCTGACTGGAGCTGGAGCAGAGCGGGTCCAATCTGACTGGAGCAGAGCGGGTCTAATCTGACTGGAGCAGAGCGGGTCTAATCTGACTGGAGCAGAGAGGGTCCAATCTGACTGGAGCAGAGCGGGTCTAATCTGGACTGGAGCTGGAGCAGAGCGGGTCTAATCTGACTGGAGCTGGAGCAGAACAGGTCCAATCTGACTGGAGCAGAGCGGGTCTAATCTGACTGGAGCTGGAGCAGAGCGGGTCCAATCTGACTGGAGCTGGAGCAGAGCGGGTCTAATCTGACTGGAGCTGGAGCAGAGCGGGTCCAATCTGACTGGAGCTGGAGCAGAGCAGGTCCAATCTGACTGGAGCTGGAGCAGAGCGGGTCCAATCTGACTGGAGCTGGAGCAGAGCGGGTCCAATCTGACTGGAGCAGAGCGGGTCCAATCTGACTGGAGCAGAGCGGGTCTAATCTGACTGGAGCAGAGCAGGTCCAATCTGACTGGAGCTGGAGCAGAGCGGGTCCAATCTGACTGGAGCTGGAGCAGAGCGGGTCCAATCTGACTCGAGCTGGAGCAGAGCGGGTCTAATCTGACTGGAGCTGGAGCAGAGAGGGTGCAATCTGACTGGAGCTGGAGCAGAGCGGGTCTAATCTGACTGGAGCTGGAGCAGAGCGGGTCTAATCTGACTAGAGCTGGAGCAGTGCGGGTCCAATCTGACTGGAGCTGGAGCAGAGCGGGTCTAATCTGACTGGAGCTGGAGTAGAGCAGGTGCAATCTGACTGGAGCTGGAGCAGATTGGGTCTAATCTGACTGGAGCTGGAGCAGAGCGGGTCTAATCTGACTCCAGCTGGAGCAGAGCGGGTCTAATCTGACTGGAGCTGGAGCAGAGAGGGTGCAATCTGACTGGAGCTGGAGCAGAGCGGGTCTAATCTGACTGGAGCTGGAGCAGAGCGGGTCCAATCTGACTGGAGCAGATTGGGTCTAATCTGACTGGAGCAGAGCGGGTCTAATCTGACTGGAGCAGAGAGGGTCAATCTGATTGGAGCAGAGCGGGTCTAATCTTGACTGGAGCAGAGCGGGTCCAATCTGACTGGAGCAGAGCGGGTCTAATCTGACTGGAACTGGAACAGAGCAGGTCTTATCTGACTGGAGCAGAGCGGGTCTAATCTGACTGGAGCAGAGCGGGTCGAATCTGACTGGAGCTGGAGCAGAGCGGGTCAATCTGACTGGAGCTGGAGCAGAGCGGGTCCAATCTGACTGGAGCAGAGCGGGTCCAATCTGACTGGAGCTGGAGCAGAGCGGGTCCAATCTGACTGGAGCTGGAGAAGAGCGGGTCCAATCTGACTGGAGCTGGAGCAGAGCGGGTCCAATCTGACTGGAGCTGGAGCAGAGCTCTAATCTGACTGGAGCTGGAGTAGAGCAGGTGCAATCTGACTGGAGCTGGAGCAGAGTGGGTCTAATCTGATTGGAGCTGGAGCAGAGCGGGTCTAATCTGACTCGAGCTGGAGCAGAGCGGGTCTGACTGACTGGAGCTGGAGCAGAGCGGGTGCAATCTGACTGGAGCTGGAGCAGAGCGGGTCTAATCTGACTGGAGCTGGAGCAGAGCGGGTCCAATCTGACTGGAGCAGAGCGGGTCTAATCTGACTGGAGCAGAGCGGGTCTAATCTGACTGGAGCAGAGAGGGTCCAATCTGACTGGAGCAGAGCGGGTCTAATTTGACTGGAGCAGAGTGGGTCCAATCTGACTGGAGCAGAGCGGGTCTAATCTGACTGGAGCTGGAGCAGAGCAGGTCCAATCTGACTGGAGCAGAGCGGGTCTAATCTGACTGGAGCAGAGCGGGTCCAATCTGACTGGAGCTGGAGCAGAGCGGGTCTAATCTGACTGGAGCTGGAGTAGAGCGGGTGCAATCTGACTGGAGCTGGAGCAGAGTGGGTCTAATCTGACTGGAGCTGGAGCAGAGCGGGTCTAATCTGACTCGAGCTGGAGCAGAGCGGGTCTAATCTGACTGGAGCTGGAGCAGAGAGGGTGCAATCTGACTGGAGCTGGAGCAGAGCGGGTCTAATCTGACTGGAGCTGGAGCAGAGCGGGTCTAATCTGACTAGAGCTGGAGCAGTGCGGGTCCAATCTGACTGGAGCTGGAGCAGAGCAATCTGACTGGAGCTGGAGTAGAGCAGGTGCAATCTGACTGGAGCTGGAGCAGATTGGGTCTAATCTGACTGGAGCTGGAGCAGAGCGGGTCTAATCTGACTCCAGCTGGAGCAGAGCGGGTCTAATCTGACTGGAGCTGGAGCAGAGAGGGTGCAATCTGACTGGAGCTGGAGCAGAGCGGGTCTAATCTGACTGGAGCTGGAGCAGAGCGGGTCCAATCTGACTGGAGCAGATTGGGTCTAATCTGACTGGAGCAGAGCGGGTCTAATCTGACTGGAGCAGAGAGGGTCCAATCTGATTGGAGCAGAGCGGGTCTAATTTGACTGGAGCAGAGCGGGTCCAATCTGACTGGAGCAGAGCGGGTCTAATCTGACTGGAGCAGAGCGGGTCTAATCTGACTGGAGCAGAGCGGGTGGACTGGAGCTGGAGCAGAGTGGGTCCAATCTGACTGGAGCTGGAGCAGAGCGGGTCCAATCTGACTGGTCCAATCTGACTGGAGCTGGAGCAGAGCGGGTCCAATCTGACTGGAGCTGGAGCAGAGCGGGTCCAATCTGACTGGAGCTGGAGCAGAGCGGGTCCAATCTGACTGGAGCTGGAGCAGAGCGGGTCCAATCTGACTGGAGCTGGAGCAGAGCGGGTCCAATCTGACTGGAGCTGGAGCAGAGCGGGTCCAATCTGACTGGAGCAGAGCGGGTCTAATCTGACTGGAGCAGAGCAGGTCCAATCTGACTGGAGCTGGAGCAGAGCGGGTCCAATCTGACTGGAGCTGGGAGCTGGAGCAGCGGGTCCAATCTGACTGGAGCTGGAGCAGAGCGGGTCCAATCTGACTGGAGCAGAGCGGGTCCAATCTGACTGGAGCTGGAGCAGAGCGGGTCCAATCTGACTGGAGCTGGAGCAGAGCTGGTCCAATCTGACTGGAGCGTGGAGCGAGATTCCCCAAGGCTGGAGCGTCGGCCATCTCGCACCCTCCAATTTAGCTCCAGTATCGCTCACTTCACGAGCTCAGTGCTACTTGTGTTCTGCTATAGCCCCTTACTGTAGCTACTGTCATGGAATTCCCTAAATATTGTCATAAAGAAACTGATAAAACACACAAGGTGCTAAATCAAGTTGACTTACACATATGAGGACCAACAGCAAGAGAGGGAGTGTGGTGATGTATTGTCCACAACTAAATAATCATTGTGGAATCTGAAAAGACACATATCCCAAAAGCATGATGGTGTACTTACTACGAGCACAAGCTAAAAGAAAGAAATGAGGTGGGTAGATCGCTAAGTGTGTCATTGTAGCAAAGTATTTCTCTTAAACGTTTTGTTCATTTTTGTTCTATTATCTATACAATAGGCCATAATTGATTTTGGCACAATAGGCCTGGCATATTCCCACGTTCAAGGAGCTTTCTGTTTTGATTGGGTTATTTTGCCTAAAAACCTTTAGGCTGACATATAGAAGAATAAAAACAGCTCTGTATCTCTGCCCAGCCTGGCAAGAGTGGCCAAAAGGGTGTTTAGCCTCCCCAGTGGCTCTGCAGGTGTGGAGAGGATATTCTCTGCTGCTGACCGGCTCTCCAGACTCCATCGCATGAGCCTGAAGCCACAGACTGGCTTTAAATCCTGTTTTAATGATGAATTCTAGAAATTAATTCAAAGGCACTACTAGGTATTTTTTTCATTTAATTTGTATTTAATTCTAAGTAAGTCACAGCCTATATGCGCAATGTATAGACTATAATGATTTAATACCACAAAATGTTGTTTAAATGCTGAATACTTTATATCTCTACCAGCCTATTGTGTCGCACTCGCAAATACTTTACAATGTATTTATTTTGTAGGCTAGAGCCTTGAAATAATTGCGATAATATTGCCTAAATAATGAAGTGTTCCATCATAGGCTCCCTGTCTGGCTCCTGACCTATTTAGAGTGATATGCTGTTTAATATGACATGTGGCCTATTTGAAATGATATGCGCTTCTTACGTTCAGTTTTTCATGTTTATTCAAATACTTTTCATATAAATCCATATGGTTTGGTTTCAATACTTCAAACCAAATGGTAGTTCCAGGTAGTCAGAGAAATAAGATGGGTGTTGGTTAAATTGTGATTTTAATGAATGGAGCAAATTTGGAGCGGCAGTTTTTTTTCCTGAGAGAGCAGAGTGGTTTTTAGCAGAGTGGTTTTTAGCAGAGTGGTTTTTAGCAGAGTGGTTTTTAGCAGAGCGGTTTTTAGCAGAGTGGTTTTTAGCAGAGTGGTTTTTAGCAGAGTGGTTTTTAGCAGATGGTTTTAGCAGAGCGGTTTTTAGTGGTTTTTTAGCAGAGCGATTTTTAGCAGAGTGGTTTTTAGCAGAGTGTTTTTAGCAGAGCGGTTTTTAGCAGAGTGGTTTTTAGCAGAGTGGTTTTTAGCAGAGTGGTTTTTAGCAGAGTGGTTTTTAGCAGAGTGTTTTTAGCAGAGTGGTTTTTAGCAGAGTGGTTTTTAGCAGAGTGGTTTTTAGCAGAGTGGTTTTTAGCAGAGTGGTTTTTAGCAGAGCGGTTTTTAGCAGAGCGGTTTTTAGCAGAGTGATTTTTAGCAGAGTGGTTTTTAGCAGAGTGTTTTTAGCAGAGTGATTTTTAGCAGAGCGGTTTTTAGCAGAGCGGTTTTTAGCAGAGCGGTTTTTAGCAGAGTGTTTTTAGCAGAGCGGTTTTTAGCAGAGCGGTTTTTGCCAGAGCGGTACTCAAGCTCAGTGCCATGAGCGATGAGCAGCATTTCCAACCGTTCAACTCCGCTCACATGCTCTGGTGTGTGTGCGTGCATGTGTGTGCCGAGTGTGTGTGTCTGTATGTAATTTCTAAGTATCTACCAAGCGGTGGCAGACAGGACATAATTCCCAATGATTCCATTACTGTGTGACAGGCGAGGAGAGCGGGTTCTGAGCGTTGGAACACACACATACAGTGAGTGACGTCGGTAATGGCGTGAGCGTGAAATTAAATGCCTGTCCTCCATTTGTCGTTGAAGACGGGACTTAACAACTGATTGGGTGAAGTCAGAAAGACATGGAGGTAATCAGTTAGTCTGAATGAGGCCAACAGTTTGTATCTTGTAGCATGGAAGTGTTGTTCTAGTGTAAAAGGTCACACTTTGTCTAAGTGATGTTTGTGTCATAATGTAAAATGTGTATAATCATTTGGTCTGAATGATCAGCACACACACACACACACACACACACACACACACACACACACACACACACACACACACACACACACACACACACACACACACACACACACACACACACACACACACACACACACACACACACACACACACACAACCAGCCAGGCCTATGCATCACAGTAATGGTAACGCTAGGGATGCTGGGTAATCGGGTTAGTTATGGCAGGAACGTAAATCAACTCCAATCATTCCTGCTCTCCCATTGGTCACTCACACTCCCTAAACTGTGATGTGAACAAGTGACCCTTGTTCTCTCCGTGTCAGCTACAACAGCACATTCTGACCCCCAGATGTAATTGAAGGTTGAGGTTGGGATAGGTAAAGATTTTATTCACAATAAGACCTTGTCATGTTTTACTGTCAATTAGGTGTGATGCCTGCTGCTTTCACAGATATCTTTATGTTCCAATAACATATCTATTACCTGATTCAATCAAACCCTGGATCCAGGTTTTCCAGGAGAAGTCAGCAATAAAAGTCTTCATGCTCAGACAGACAGATAGAAAATCAACTGTACATCATAAACTGTACATCTCTCTGATGTAGAGGAACAATGGTGTTTCCAACTGGAAGCCTGGGGGTCTGTTTAACTGAGGCTCTGGTCAATCTTATATTGACTTGAATTGTACATTTGATTACATGGTAGATAATATGATGCTTGTGATATAAGAGGGTGCCTTCAATAGTATGTGTAATTGTAACCCTACTAGTGCAGATATGACTGTTTATCCTGCTTTGTGTGGCTCTATCTTTCATTTATCTATAGTGTGTAGATGACAATAGATAGGGATGGGTGTGACACACACACACACACACCCCGTATCGCCTCACATTACGCCTGCCCTCTCTAGCCTCAGGGCAGGGCCTTCATCATACAAGAGAGCATTGATTGGGTTCTACACAGCATTAATACATGGTGTGTGTGTGTCTGTGTTTTGAGAGTGTGTCTGTCAGAGAAATATTTGGTTAATACACAGTCACAGAATTAATACATGAGTTATGTTTTTGAATTCATTTGGAAGTTAATTTGGTATTTAGATTGAGTGTCTATGTACTATTGTGTGTATGTGGTGTGTAGTGTTCACGGTGTATGTGGTGTGTAGTGTACACCGTGTATGTGGTGTGTAGTGTACACAGTGTATGTGGTGTGTAGTGTACACAGTGTATGTGGTGTGTAGTGTACACTGTGTATGTGGTGTGTAGTGTTCACAGTGTATGTGGTGTGTAGTGTTCACAGTGTATGTGCTGTGTAGTGTTCACAGTGTATGTGGTGTGTAGTGTACACAGTGTATGTGGTGTGTAGTGTACACAGTGTATGTGGTGTGTAGTGTTCACAGTGTATGTGTTGTGTGTAGTGTACACAGTGTATGTGGTGTGTAGTGTTCACAGTGTATGTGGTGTGTAGTGTACACAGTGTATGTGGTGTGTAGTGTACACAGTGTATGTCGTGTGTAGTGCTCACAGTGTATGTGGTGTGTTGTGTTCACAGTGTATGTGCTATCTAGTGTACACAGTGTATGTGGTGTGTAGTGTACACAATGTATGTGGTGTGTAGTGTTCACATGGAGGGGGAAGGGGTAGCCTGGTTGACAAATTTGACTCCTTGTACTCTGTGTCATATGCCAAAGGCACATGACATGGAGTGGAATGTTCGCTGAACAGACTGGCAACCAGGCTAGGGGAAGGATACCAGGAGAGAGAGTTTGGGATGGGAAATGAGAGAGGAAGGAAGTGTTTGTGTGGGTGTGTGTGTGTGTGTGTTGCCTGTTGCCTCCACATGATAGGTTTTTAGCTCATGCTGTTTGTAGATCGATGACACTCTAATCTAAAGTCTATATGATGTGATTGATTACTTATCATGTGATTGATTACTTATCATGTGATTGATTACTTCATATTACTTCTTATTCCCAGAGACGACTAGTGTGTTAGCTATGCTCAGTACACGCAAGCATGCACACACACACATGCAAATACACACAAACACACACACTGAAAGGAAAGAGCTGATTGGTTTTGCTGTTATTGAACACTGAACCATATCAGGTCATGTTTTCTGGTTGTGTGTGTGGTTTTTGGTTTTACTATCTTTTGTGGGGAGCAGAAGTCCTCTCATAGCTAGTAAAACAAGGGAAATTAGGAACAGGCTATTTTAGGCGTATGGGTTAGGTTTATGGTTAATGTTAGTGTTAGTGTTTTAGGAATTAGGTTTGGGGTTAAGGTTAGGGTTAGGGGTTAAGGGAAAATAGGATTTTGAATGGAAATCAATTGTTTGGTCCCCACAAGGATAGTAAAACAAACAGGTGGATATGTGTGTCATGAAGCTAACATGATTAGAGGTCATTGCAGCAGGAACCAAGGTCACATATTACAACCTGACAGCCTTTGTTCCACACAAATACTATTATCATGTGTGTGTGTGTATCGGTGTGTGTGTGTACGTGTGTATGCATGTGCATGGGTGTATCGGTGTGTGTGTGTACGGGTGTATGCATGTGCATGTGTGTATCGGTGTGTGTGTGTACGTGTGTATGCATGTGCATGTGTGTATCGGTGTGTGTGTGTACGTGTGTATGCATGTGCATGGGTGTATCGGTGTGTGTGTGTACGTGTGTATGCATGTGCATGGGTGTATCGGTGTGTGTGTGTGTGTGTGTGTGTGTGTGTGTGTGTGTGTGTGTGTGTGTGTGTGTGTGTGTGTGTGTGTGTGTGTGTGTGTGTGTGTGTGTGTGTGTGTGTGTGTGTGTGTGTGTGTGTGTGTGTGTGCAACTAGATCTGGATGGGACCCACCAGGCCGTCCATCTGTGTTTGGTGTGTGAGAGGGGTTCTATGTATGCATAGAGACTGTACCATGGGACTAGAAGAGGGTTAGAGAGATACAGAATCACATAATGGGGTGTTACCTATACAAATATAATGAATAGAACAGGTGTGTGTGTGTATCGGTGTGTGTGTGTACGTGTGTATGCAAGTGCATGTGTGTATCGGTGTGTGTGTATCGGTGTGTGTGTGTACGTGTGTATGCATGTGCATGTGTGTATCGGTGTGTGTGTGTACGTGTGTATGCATGTGTGTGTGTGTATCGGTGTGTGTGTGTACGTGTGTATGCATGTGCATGTGTGTATCGGTGTGTGTGTGTATCGGTGTGTGTGTGTATCGGTGTGTGTGTGTGTACGTGTGTATGCATGTGCATGGGTGTATCGGTGTGTGTGTGTACGTGTGTGTGTGTGTATCGGTGTGTGTGTGTATCGGTGTGTGTGTGTACGTGTGTATGCATGTGCATGGGTGTATCGGTGTGTGTGTGTACGTGTGTGTGTGTGTATCGGTGTGTGTGTGTATCGGTGTGTGTGTGTGTGTACGTGTGTGTGTGTGTGTACGTGTGTATGCATGTGCATGGGTGTATCGGTGTGTGTGTGTACGTGTGTGTGTGTGTATCGGTGTGTGTGTGTATCGGTGTGTGTGTGTACGTGTGTGTGTGTGTACGTGTGTGTGTGTGTATCGGTGTGTGTGTGTACGTGTGTGTGTGTGTACGTGTGTGTGTGTACGTGTGTGTGTGTGTATCGGTGTGTGTGTGTATCGGTGTGTGTGTGTGTACGTGTGTGTGTGTGTACGTGTGTATGCATGTGCATGGGTGTTTTTCAGGAGGATTGGGTACTTGTAGAACATGAGAGAACGGGTCCTGTGGAGTGATTATTAAACGGTTTTGAATGAGAGAGCGATACATAGAGGAACAACCTCATAATGTAATCCTCTATTCTCCATGTTTGAACTATTAATGACACCTACAGGCTATGTTTTAGTGATGTGCAGTATTTGTTAGTAGCCTCATCTCAGACCCTGTTAATAAGCTTTACTCCCTGTATGCCTGTTGGCCTCAACTGTCCTGATGTCTGTCTCAAAACATTCATCTCTCTCTCTCGCTCTCGCTCTCTGAAATGTCACGCTGTCTGTGTGTAGGTGAATACAGTGGAAGGTCTCTCTGGGTGCTGGCCCCACCCGGTCTACAGCCGAATTGACAGCATCAACCTGCAGTATGTGGTGAGTCCAGCTGACTTAATGGTTAGTCCTGTTAACTTGAACATGTTCATTAAAATCTGTTATCTTTATTTCTATGTGTCTGTGTGTCCAGCAGAGGAGTGTGATCTCAGCCAGCTGTTTAGACACCTGCAGGGACACAAACACACACTCACACACATCCTGGGCCCTAGCAACCACCCTGGATACCACCCCTGCAACAACCCCTTCCCTGAGACTGCACCCTGAGTGATGTGCAAGCGCCTCCTGTCTCTGTCCTCTGTACGTACTTCGCAAGGTGTATTCACTACGAACAAATGGAAGCAAAGGGAGTGAAAGGGGGAGGGACATACCTACATTTCTTCAATAGAAACTCTCGTTTCTGTTTCTAAATGTTTTCCTTTGGACTAAACCCATGAGTTTAGTTTCTGTTGAATAAATATCCCTGATCCTCTTTCTGCTGCTTTAATGACCTGTCTTCTCTCCAAGTAGACCTCTTCACCCTGCTACTACTAGGGATCAAAAGAAGGGTATATTACTGGAAACGTTCAAAGTTTACCAGTAAACTACTAGAATTTTGGCATCTTTCAAGGATTTTATGTAATCTATCACAAGATATCTAATGGCCCTTTTGAGTACTTCAGATTATCACAGGTGTTAGTAATTATCTCTGGCCCCCTGTTTAGCCTTATCACATGTAAAATATATGAAATAATTAAAGATGATTTTCAACAACAAAAACATTTATGACAAAGCTGTAAAACATTATCCTAAAAACACTGAACAAAAATATAAACGCAACATGTAAAGTGTTGGTACCATGTTTCATGAGCTGAAATAAAAGATCCCAGAAATGTACCATACACACAAAAAGCTCATTGCTCTCCAATTTCTGGCACACATTTGTTTACATCCCTGTTAGTGATCATTTCTCCTTTTCCAAGATAATCCATCTACCTGACAGGTGTGGCATATAAAAGAAGCTGACTTAACAACATGATATAAGTGCACCTTGTGCTGGGGACAATAAAAGGCCACTAAAATGTGCAGTTTTGTCATACAACACAATGCCACAAATGTCTCAAGTTTTGAGGGAGCATGCAATTTGCATGCTGACTGCAGGCATGTCCACAAGAGCTGTTGCCAGATAATTTAATTACATTTCTCTACCGTAAGCCGCCTCCAACATCATTTTAGACAATTTTGCAGTACGTCCAACTGGCCTAACAACTGCAATCATGCCACGTCAGCCCAGGACCTCCACATCCGGCTACTTCACCTGCGGGTGGATTAGCTACGGATTATGAACACAATCACATTTTATCGATGGCAATTTGAATACACAGAGGACCATGATGAGATCCTGAGGCCCATTGTTGTGTCATTTATCAGCCTCCATCACCTCATGTTTCAGCATGATAATGCACTGCTCCATGTCGCAAGGATCTGTACACAATTACTGGAAGCTGAACATGACCCAGTTCTTCCATGGCCTGCATACTCACCAGACGTTACAGCCATGGAGCATGTTTTGGGATGCTCTGGATTAGAGGTCGACCGATTATGATTTCAACGCCGATACCGATACCGATTATTGGAGGACCAAAAAAGCTGATAGCGATTAATCGGCCGGTTTAAAAAACAAATTGTAATAATGACAATTACAACAATACTGAATGAACACTTATTTTAACTTAATATAATAGATCAATAAAATCAATTTAGCCTCAAGTAAATAATGAACCATGTTCAATTTGGTTTAAATAATACAAAAACAAAGTGTTGGAGAAGAAAGTAGTGCAATATGTGCTATGTAAGAAAGCTAACATTTCAGTTCCTTGCTCAGAACATGAGAACATATGAAAGCTGGTGGGTCCTTTTAACATGAGTCTTCAATATTCCCAGGTAAGAAGTTTTAGGTTGTAGTTATTATAGGAATTATAGGACTATTTCCCTCTATACCGTTTGTATTTAATTAACCTTTGACTATTGGATGTTCTTATAGGCACTTTAGTATTAACAGTGTAACAGTATAGCTTCCGTCCCTCTAGTTAGCGCGCGCTAACTAGCCAGCCATTTCACTTCGGTTACACCAGCCACATCTCGGGAGTTGATAGGCTTGAAGTTATAAACAGCGCAATGCTTGACACACAAGGAAGAGCTGCTGGCAAAACTCACGAAAGTGCTGTTTGAATTAATGTTTACGCGCCTGCTTCTGCCTACCACTGCTCAGTCAGATACTTGTATGCTTGTATGCTCAGTCAGATTATATGCAACACAGGACACGCTAGATAATATCTAGTAATATCATCAACCATGTGTAGTTAACTAGTGATTATGATTGATTGTTTTTTATAAGATAAGTTTAAATGCTAGCTAGCAACTTACCTTGGCTTACTGCAGTCGCGTAACAGGCAGTCTCCTTGTGGAGTGCAGCGAGAGAGAGGCAGGACATTATTGCGTTGGATTAGTTAACTGTAGGGGTGCAAGATTGGATCCCCCGAGCTGACAAGGTGAGAATCTGTCGTTCTGCCCCTGAATGAGGCAGTTAACCCACCGTTTCTAGGCCGTCATTGAAAATAAGAATGTGTTCTTAACTGACTTGCCTAGTGAAATAAAGGTAAATCGGCGCCCAAAAATATTGATTTCCGATCGTTATGAAAACTTGAAATCGGCCCTAATTAATCAGCCATTCCGATTAATCGGTCAACCTCTATTCTGGATCGACGTGTGCGACAGCGTGTTCCAGTTACCACCAATATATAGCAACTTATACATAATAAGAGGAGTGGGAAAACATTCTACAGACCACAATCAACAGTCTGATCAACTCTATGCGAAGGAGATGTGTCGTGCTGCATGAGGCAAATGGTGGTCACACCACTCCACCACCCTTTTTAAAGGTATCTGTGACCAACAGATGCACATCTGTATTCCCAGTCATGTGAAATCCATAGATGTGAATTCATTAATTTATGTTGACTGATTTCTTTAGTAAAATCTTAGAAATTGTTTGCGTTTATAGATTTTTTCAGTGTATAAACCATCAACTTAGTGAACAACTCCACTCAACTCCACTCTTTCCCCACCTCTTCAAGGAATACCTAGGATAGGATAAGTAATCCTTCTCACCCCCCCCCCTTAAATGATTTAGATGCACTATTGTAAAGTGGCTGTTCCACTGGATGTCAGAAGGTGAATTCACCAATTTGTAAGTCGCTCTGGATAAGAGCGTCTGCTAAATGACTTAAATGTAAATGTAAATGTAATACCATTGGTGTTTAATATGAGGGTTTCAGCATGTGCAAATGAATTACTTAAAAATCATACAATGTGATTTTCTGGATTTTTGTTTTAGATTCCGTCTCTCTCAGTTGAAGTGTACCTATGATAAAAATTACAGACCTCTACATGCTTTGTAAGTGGGAAAACCTGCAAAATCGTCAGTGTACAAATACTTGTTCTCCCCACTGTGTATACACACACGCACGCACACACACACACACACACACACACACACACACACACACACACACACACACACACACACACACACACACACACACACACACACACACACACACACACACACACACACACACACACACACACACACACACACACACACACAAACACTGGTCTCTCTCTCTGGTCTGACTCTCAGTTTTCCCATCTCTTCTTCCTCCACTCTTTCCTTTCTCCCAAGGAAGTAGGAAGAAGTCCTTCATGTTGTGCCCAGATCTGTCACTGGCTGTGTGCGTGCGTGTGTGTGTGTTTGGGTGTGTGTGTGTACTTGTCTTGCCTTACTATGTTGTGAGTGATGTTGTGCCATGTGGAGCAGGTGTCCACCCATCTGTGCCCGAACCATAGAGACAACTGCTTATGAGCTGAGCCACGGTTTCACAGTCACACTGACTAACACATTAGACATCGGCTGTTGATGATGAACACTGGGAAACACACAGGACTGTGAGATGAACATCTATGAAGGGAATGCTGTAACTATTCCACCCAGTGCAGTGTGTCTGTGTGTCTGTGTGTCTCACATAGCTCAACAATTTGTTTCTTGTCCCAGTTTTGCAAGCTGTGTCAACTAGTTGGCTAGCAAGCTCATTAGATTGCTGACTTATCTTGAGTACTTTATTGGATCACTGACATTCTTTTCCTGCTGGTAAAACATGTAACTCCATTTTTCTTCACAAACATGAAATGCAGGACTCGACATTAACGCTTGTTCTCTTGTCTGGGGACAAATAAAAACAATAATTGGACAAGAAGAATGTAGATTGAAGTTCAGACGAGTAATAAAACACTTTTTCACATCGAACAATTACTCAGATCAGAATTGGATCAGAGGTCAACATTGGAATAATATTAATCTATTTTTTTATGTACATTAATAAAAAAGCCTATGTGTCAAAGTATAGATGATGTGCATGTTGGCTACAGCCTCACGTCCAAACCGATGCTGACATTAGGGAGGCACCAGAAAATGTAGCCGAACTTTAATGAGACTTTTAAATACATAAATAAAGGCTGAACACCAGTCATGTTTGACAAATATAATGAAGGGTCATTAATGTCTAAAGGCTTGATTTGACATACTCCAGGCACGGTTTGTTCAGATCAAATGGTCACAAGACCGGGCCTGTTGCGCACCGCACATCACCCACCTTGAATCTGAGTGGAGGCGTCTGCATTTTGAAGCTATTTAAAGGGCAATTCCACTCCTTTTTGACTTCATTCATAATTTCCAGTGTATACATGTGTGAAAATAACACGTTTTTACAATCTGTGGTTACAAAGATGAGAAGAGAAGTCCTAAATAAATGCTTCTCTGTGACATCACAGGGTAAGATTAAGAGTTTAAAAAATTGTCAACCTGCAATGCGTTTTTAGCCAAAGGGAGGTATTTTCTTGCTCCCCACATCACTGTGAATCTGTGTTTGAAAATCACTGTTAAGTAATCTAGTAGAACTTTATTACTTTAGGTTTTTTCCCTTTTCCCTACAAAAGTATAAATGCAGTGTTTTCACATATGTTGACACTGGTTTTGTGCTGGAGATAATGAACATGAGGTTGGTGGAGTTGCCCTTGATCCATAAACGTAATTGTTTGAAGCCTGAATGTTTTGTCATTTTATGACGAATGTCTTAACTTGTTTCAAAGTATCCAAGCATAATCCTAGTCATATTAGTAACCCATGCTAGTCGATCAAATCAAATGTATTTATAAAGCCCTTCTTACATCAGTTGATGTCACAAAGTGCTGTACAGAGCACCAGCCTAAACCCCAAACGGCAAGCAATGCAGGTGTAGAAGCACAGGGGCTAGGAAAAACTCCCTAGAAGGGCCAGAACCTAGAGAGGAACCAGGCTATGAGGGGTGGCCAGTCCTCACCTGGCTGTGCCGGGTGGAGATTGTAACAGAACATGGCCAAGATGTTCATAGATGACCAGCATGGTCAAATAATAATAATCACAGTAGTTGTGGAAGGTGCAACAGGTCAGCGCCTCAGGAGGAAATGTCAGTTGGGTTTTCATAGCCGATCATTCAGAGTATCTACCGCTCCTACTGTCTCTGGTGTTCAACCTTCCCAAGTTCTCTCACGTCACCCCGCTCCTCCGCTCTCTCCACTGGCTTCCAGTTGAAGCTCGCATCCGCTACAAGACCATGGTGCTTGCCTACGGAGCTGTGAGGGGAACGGCACCGCAGTACCTCCAGGCTCTGATCAGGCCCTACACCCAAACAAGGGCACTGCGTTCATCCACCTCTGGCCTGCTCGCCTCCCTACCACTGAGGAAGTACAGTTCCCGCTCAGCCCAGTCAAAACTGTTCGCTGCTCTGGCCCCCCAATGGTGGAACAAACTCCCTCACGACGCCAGGACAGCGGAGTCAATCACCACCTTCCGGAGACACCTGAAACCCCACCTCTTTAAGGAATACCTAGGATAGGATAAAGTAATCCTTCTCACCCCCCCCTTAAATGATTTAGATGCACTATTGTAAAGTGGCTGTTCCACTGGATGTCATAAGGTGAATTCACCAATTTGTAAGTCGCTCTGGATAAGAGCGTCTGCCAAATGACTTAAATGTAAATGTAAATGTGTCTGTTCCACCTCTTTGTCCACAGCCATGGGCCAGGGATTACTGACAGGAAGGCTTAGCAATACTCCTCTCTCAACAGCAACTGGGCCCATCTTCTGACCCCCTTCCTCTGCAACTCCCTCAGGGTGTGAAACTGAAACCCAGATGAAGAGATCATTATTAATCTAGTTTCTGTTGAATAAATATGTCTGATCCTCTCTCTGCTGCTTAATGACCTGGTTTCTCTTCAAGTACACCTTTTTCTCTGTTACTACACACTGTCAAACAAACACACACACACACACTCATGCGTGCACACACACATGTTTGTGTATATCTGTGTTTCAGGTGCAGCGTGAGCAACAGAATGTGTGTGTGGAGTTTGAGGTGAAGGATATTCTGCCCCTGCTCCCCTCTATGTCCCACAGAGCCCAACAGAGAGCAACACAGGCTGCACAAGCCCCCCCCCACACACACACACACACACACACACACACACACACACACACACACACACACACACACACACACACACACACACACACACACACACACACACACACACACACACACACACACACACACACACACACACACAACCATGCGTTGTGTATGGCATGGCTCCAGGTAGGCTAACACACATATACACACACAGTGAGGCACACTTTTGTCTCTGTGTGTGTCAGTTAAAGGCTGTGGAGGCAGAGCTTCAATTCCAAAGGGGGCTGTCCTCCCTGCAGGCGAACCAATCCCAGCAGCTCCTTCAGGGTCTAAGATACGCATACAGCCTGTTCCAGAATGAGATCCAACAGAGTGTGGGATCCACTTCAAGGTAACATTGGAGTGTGTGTGTGTGTTGTGTATTCTCTCAGAGCTTCTCTCCTGATATGATGTGTTGCTGAGTTTGTGTGTGTGTTTTCAGATATCTTCTCTGGTTATGATGCATTGGTTATCTCTGCATCGGAAGCGGCCCTTGGTGACTTCCTGTCAGCGTTTGAGAGGAACCAATCACTGAGAGCCTCTGCAGGCTCTCACACCGTCACAGGAAGAAGGTAACACCATAGAAATGAGAAATTAGAATGGCCACTTTAATAAATGGAACTATATTCACTGTAATAATGTTTACATGTGTTGCATTACTCATGTCATATGTACTGTATCTACTGTCTTCTATTCTACTGTATCTTAGTCTACGCTGCTCTGACATTGCCAGTCCATATATTTATATATTCTTAATTCCATTTCTTTACTTAGATGTGTGTGTATTGGGCATATCTTGTGAAATTGTTAGATATTACTTGTTAGATATTAAAAATATCCTCCGTGTACAACATGAAACACCAAATAATGCATGCAGAGCAGAATTAGGCCGATACCCGCTAGTTATCAAAATCCAGAAAAGAGACGTTAAATTCTACAACCACCTAAAAGGAAGCGATTCCCAAACCTTCCATAACAAAGCCATCACCTACAGAGAGATGAACCTGGAGAAGAGTCCCCTAAGCAAGCTGGTTCTGGGGCTCTGTTCACAAACACACCCTACACAGCCCCAGGACAGCAGCACAATTAGACCCAACCAAATCATGAGAAAACAAAAAGATAGCTACTTGACACATTGGAAAGAATTAACAAAAAACAGAGCAAACTAGAATGCTACTTGGCCCTAAACAGAGAGTACACAGTGGCAGATTACCTCACCATTGTGACTGACCCAAACGTAAGGAAATATTTGACTATGTACAGACTCAATGAGCATAGCCTTGCTATTGAGAAAGGCCGCTGTAGGCCAACAGATTATGTGCACACTGCCCACAAAATTAGATGGAAACTGAGCTGCACTTCCTAACCTCCTGCCCAATGTATGACCATGTTAGAGACACATATTTCCCTCAGATTACACAGACCCACAAAGAATTCGACAGCAAACCTGATTTTAATCAACTGCCATATCTACTGGATGAAATACCACAGTGTGCCATCACAGCAGCAAGATTTGTGACCTGTTGCCACAAGAAAAGGGCAACCAGTGAAGAACAAACACCATTGTCAATACAACTCATATTTATGTTTATTTATTTTCCATTTTGTACTTTAACTATTTGCACGTTACAACACTGTATATATAGATAATATGACATTTGTAATATCTTTATTATTTTGGCACTTCTGTGAGTGTAATGTTTACTGTTCATTTTTATTGTTTATTTCACTTTTGTATATTATCTACTTCACTTGCTTTGGCAATGTTAACACATGTTTCCCATGCCAATAAAGCCCCTTGAATTGAATTGAATTGAATATTACTGTACAGTCGGAGCTAGAAACACAAGCATTTCACTACACCCACAATAACATCTGCTAAACACGTGTATGTGACCTATAAAATGAGATTTGAATAGAAAGGGTGTGTCTAGTAAAGTCAATGCTGGCATAGTAGGTGGACCCATGCCAGGAAGTAAAGGCAGGAAGTGTCCCCTTCAATCTGGGCTGTAATTTACAAAACATACATTCCATTGCATGAGCCACATCAGTTAACATCAATTTAATGAACATTCTACATTACCATGGCAATCCAGCATCAGGTTAACCATGAAAGTTATTGCATCACATTACCAGGCAGCCACTGCGAGTGTACCCATGAGTTTACTTGTCAATTGCTAGGGTTAGAGCTTCCAAACCTGTTCTATTCATTATATTTGTATAGGTAACACCCCATTATGTGATTCTGTATCTCTCTAACCCTCTTCTAGTCCCATGGTACAGTCTCTATGCATACATAGAACCCCTCTCACACACCAAACACAGATGGACGGCCTGGTGGGTCCCATCCAGATCTAGTTGCACACACACACACACACACACACACACACACACACACACACACACACACACACACACACACACACACACACACACACACACACACACACACACACACACACACACACACACACACACACACACACACACACACACACACACACACACACACACACACACACACACACACACACAGACACATACACATACACATACACACACACACATACACATTCCCTTTGTCTGTGAGTCATCTGTTCTGAGGCCTCGGCTAAGGTCTGTGAGTCATCTGTTCTGAGGCCTCGGCTAAGGTCTGTGAGTCATCTGTTCTGAGGCCTAGGCTAAGGTCTGTGAGTCACCTGTTCTGAGGCCTCGGCTAAGGTCTGAGTCATCTGTTCTGAGGCCTCGGCTAAGGTCTGTGAGTCATCTGTTCTGAGGCCTCGGCTAAGGTCTGTGAGTCATCTGTTCTGAGGCCTCGGCTAAGGTCTGTGAGTCATCTGTTCTGAGGCCTCGGCTAAGGTCTGTGAGTCATCTGTTCTGCGGCCTCGGCTAAGGTCTGTGAGTCATCTGTTCTGAGGCCTCGGCTAAGGTCTGTGAGTCATCTGTTCTGAGGCCTCGGCTAAGGTCTGTGAGTCATCTGTTCTGAGGCCTAGGCTGTGTGTCTGTGAGTCATCTGTTCTGCGGCCTCGGCTAAGGTCTGTGAGTCATCTGTTCTGAGGCCTCGGCTAAGGTCTGTGAGTCATCTGTTCTGCGGCCTCGGCTAAGGTCTGTGAGTCATCTGTTCTGAGGCCTCGGCTAAGGTCTGTGAGTCATCTGTTCTGAGGCCTAGGCTAAGGTCTGTGAGTCACCTGTTCTGAGGCCTCGGCTAAGGTCTGAGTCATCTGTTCTGAGGCCTCGGCTAAGGTCTGTGAGTCATCTGTTCTGAGGCCTCGGCTAAGGTCTGTGAGTCATCTGTTCTGAGGCCTCGGCTAAGGTCTGTGAGTCATCTGTTCTGAGGCCTCGGCTAAGGTCTGTGAGTCATCTGTTCTGCGGCCTCGGCTAAGGTCTGTGAGTCATCTGTTCTGAGGCCTCGGCTAAGGTCTGTGAGTCATCTGTTCTGAGGCCTCGGCTAAGGTCTGTGAGTCATCTGTTCTGAGGCCTAGGCTGTGTGTCTGTGAGTCATCTGTTCTGCGGCCTCGGCTAAGGTCTGTGAGTCATCTGTTCTGAGGCCTCGGCTAAGGTCTGTGAGTCATCTGTTCTGCGGCCTCGGCTAAGGTCTGTGAGTCATCTGTTCTGAGGCCTCGGCTAAGGTCTGTGAGTCATCTGTTCTGAGGCCTCGGCTAAGGTCTGTGAGTCATCTGTTCTGAGGCCTAGGCTGTGTGTCTGTGAGTCATCTGTTCTGCGGCCTCGGCTAAGGTCTGTGAGTCATCTGTTCTGAGGCCTCGGCTAAGGTCTGTGAGTCATCTGTTCTGAGGCCTCGGCTAAGGTCTGTGAGTCATCTGTTCTGAGGCCTCGGCTAAGGTCTGTGAGTCATCTGTTCTGAGGCCTAGGCTAAGGTCTGTGAGTCATCTGTTCTGAGGCCCCGGCTAAGGTCTGTGAGTCATCTGTTCTGAGGCCTAGGCTAAGGTCTGTGAGTCATCTGTTCTGAGGCCTCGGCTAAGGTCTGTGAGTCATCTGTTCTGAGGCCTCGGCTAAGGTCTGTGAGTCATCTGTTCTGAGGCCTCGACTAAGGTCTGTGAGTCATCTGTTCTGAGGCCTCGGCTAAGGTCTGTGAGTCATCTGTTCTGAGGCCTAGGCTGTGTGTCTATGTGTGTCTGTGTGTGCCTGTGCGTGTGCGTGCGTGTGCGTGCGTGTGCGTGTGTGTGTGTGTGAGTGAGCTGTGTTTTAAGGACTAGCTAAGGGCTATATGAGCAGTGTCTCTGATGGTAATGTGAAGTGTTTAGTTATGCTCATCTGTTACTCATCTGTTACTCTCACACTTTACTGCCAACCATAGTACAAATATTTTGTGTGTGTGTTTGTTTGGGTGTAGGTGAGGAGACGTTGGCTCAGTGTCGGAGGAACTTCCTGCTTGTTGCTGATATGCTAAAGAAGGAGTAGGAAGAGCAGAGGGACAGCGGAGCTCTGTGACATACAGGTGACATTAGCATCAGCCCAGACCAGCCTGGATACACTCAGGAGGGAGAGAAGTCACACACACACTGCTGACACACACACACCTGACACACACATACTAGCCCTTGCCCAGTATGTAAGAAGTGATGCAGTCTCAAAATCCCCTCTGTCAACCCTATCCAATCACAGCCTTCCTCATAGAGCCCTGTTCAATCAGAACACTCCTCACAGGGCTCTGTCCAATGAGAGCGCAGGTCTTTCTGATGTGACATCCGGCATCTCTGATCTCTCTGTCTCCCAGCAGCCCTCTGTCACCCAGAGGCAAGCCAATCAGAGGGCAGAGAGGAGCAGTAAGGGCCTGTCCAGACCTCCCTGGCAGAGCTGACTAATGCATCATCACTGGCTGGCTGAATTCCAATTTTCCAATTATCTTCTTCTTGAAGTGTGTACTCGTTCACTACCCCTTATAGAGGTAAAACATTTAGAGAAGAGAGAGAGAAAGAGAGAGAATAAACAAAAAAACAGGTAAGTTCTTTCATTCTTTCTTTCTTTCTCTCTTGCTCTTCTCTCTCTCGTCACGTTTAAAAGAGACTTTATCCTCTTCTCTCTCTCTCTCGTCACGTTTAAAAGAGCCTTTATCCTCTTCTCTCTCTCGTCACGTTTAAAAGAGCCTTTATCCTCTTCTCTCTCTCTCGTCACGTTTAAAAGAGCCTTTATCATCTTCTCACTCTCGTCACGTTTAAAAGAGCCTTTATCCTCTTCTCTCTCTCTCGTCACGTTTAAAAGAGCCTTTATCCTCTTCTCTCTCTCGTCACGTTTAAAAGAGCCTTTATCCTCTTCTCTCTCTCGTCACGTTTAAAAGACCCTTTATCCTCTTCTCTCTCTCGTCACGTTTAAAAGAGCCTTTATCCTCTCTCTCTCTCGTCACGTTTAAAAGAGCCTTTATCCTACGTTTAAAAGAGCCTTTATCCTCTTCTCTCTCTCGTCACGTTTAAAAGAGCCTTTATCCTCTTCTCTCTCGTCACGTTTAAAAGAGCCTTTATCCTCTTCTCTCTCTCGTCACGTTTAAAAGAGCCTTTATCCTCTGCTGTCTCATGAATTACAAATGACAGGCACCTCTCTCTCTCTCTCTCTCTCTCTCAAATGAAATCAAATTTATTTATATAGCCCTTCATACATCAGCTGATATCTCAAAGTGCTGTACAGAAACCCAGCCTAAACCCCAAACAGCAAGCAATGCAGGTGTAGAAGCACGGTGGCTAGGACAAACTCCATAGAAAGGCCGAAACCTAGGAAGAAACCTAGAGAGGAACCAGGCTATGTGGGGTGGCCAGTCCTCTTCTGGCTGTGCCGGGTGGAGATTATAACAGAACATGTTCAAGATGTTCAAATGTTCATAAATGACCAGCATGGTCCAATAATAATAAGGCAGAACATTTGAAACTGGAGCAGCAGCATGGCCAGGTGGACTGGGGACAGCAAGGAGTCATCATGTCAGGTAGTCCTGATGCATGGCCCTAGGGCTCAGGTCCTCCTAGAGAGAGAAAGAAAGAGAGAATTAGAGAGAGCACACTTAAATTCACACAGGACACCGAATAGGACAGGAGAAGTACTCCAGATATAACCAACTGACCCTAGCCCCCTGACACATAAACTACTGCAGCATAAATACTGGAGGCTAAGACAGGAGGGGTCAGGAGACACTGTGGCCCCATCCGAGGACACCCCCGGACAGGGCCAAACAGGAAGGATATAACCCCACCCACTTTGCCAAAGCACAGCCCCCACACCACTAGAGGGATATCTTCAATCACCAACTTACCATCCTGAGACAAGGCCGAGTTATAGCCCACAAAGATCTCCGCCACGGCACAACCCAAGGGGGGCGCCAACCCAGACAGGACGATCACATCAGTGACTCAACTCACTCAAGTGACGCACCCCTCCCAGGGACGGTATGAAAGAGCCCCAGTAAGCCAGTGACTCAGCCCCTGTAATAGGGTTAGAGGCAGAGAATCCCAGTGGAAAGAGGGGAACCGGCCAGGCAGAGACAGCAAGGGCAGTTCGTTGCTCCAGAGCCTTTCTGTTCACCTTCCCACTCCTGGGCCAGACTACACTCAATCATATTGACCCACTGAAGAGATGAGTCTTCAGTAAAGACTTAAAGGTTGAGACCAAGTTTGCGTCTCTGACATGGGTAGGCAGACCATTCCATAAAAATGGAGCTCTATAGGAGAAAGCCCTGCCTCCAGCTGTTTGCTTAGAAATTCTAGGGACAATTAGAAGGCCTGCGTCTTGTGACCATAGTGTACGTGTAGGTATGTACGGCAGGACCAAATCAGAGAGATAGGTAGGAGCAAGCCCATGTAATGCTTTGTAGGTTAGCAGTAAAACCTTGAAATCAGCCCTTACCTTGACAGGAAGCCAGTGTAGGGAGGCTAGCACTGGAGTAATATGATCCAATTTTTTGGTTCTAGTCAGGATTCTAGCAGCCGTATTTAGCACTAACTGAAGTTTATTTAGTGCTTTATCCGGGTAGCTGGAAAGTAAGAGCATTGCAGTAGTCTAACCTAGAAGTGACAAAAGCATGGATTAATTTTTCTGCATCATTTTTTGGACAGAAAGTTTCTGATTTTTGCAATGTTACGTAGATGGAAAAAAGCTGTCCTTGAAATGGTCTTGATATGTTCTTCAAAAGAGAGATCAGGGTCCAGAGTAACGCCGAGGTCCTTCACAGTTTTATTTGAGACGACCGTACAACCATTAAGATTAATTGTCAGATTCAACAGAAGATCTCTTTGTTTCTTGGGACCTAGAACAAGCACCTCTGTTTTGTCCGAATTTAAAAGTAGAAAGTTTGCAGCCAGCCACTTCCTTATGTCTGAAACACATGCTTCTAGCGAGGGCAATTTTGAGGCTTCACCATGTTTCATTGAAATGTACAGCTGTGTGTCATCCGCATAGCAGTGAAAGTTAACATTATGTTTTCAAATGACATCCCCAAGAGGTAAAATATGTAGTGAAAACAATAGTGGTCCTAAAACGGAACCTTGAGGAACACCGAAATTTACAGTTGATTTGTCAGAGGACAAACCATTCACAGAGACAAACTGATATCTTTCCGACAGATGAGATCTAAACCAGGCCAGAACTTGTCCGTGTAGACCAATTTGGGTTTCCAATCTCTCCAAAAGAATGTGGTGATCAATGGTATCAAAGCAGCACTAAGGTCTAGGAGCACGAGGACAGATGCAGAGCCTCGGTCTGATGCCATTAAAAGGTCATTTACCACCTTCACAAGTGCAGTCTCAGTGCTATGATGGGGTCTCCCAACTCGGAGAGGGTGGAGAGGAGGATCTGATGGTTCACAGTATCGAAGGCAGCCGATAGGTCTAGAAGGATGAGAGCAGAGGAGAGAGAGTTAGCTTTAGCAGTGCGGAGCGCCTCCGTGATACAGAGAAGAGCAGTCTCAGTTGAATGACTAGATTTGAAACCTGACTGATTAGGATCAAGAAGGTCATTCTGAGAGAGATAGCGGGAGAGCTGGCCAAGGACGGCACGTTCAAGAGTTTTGGAGAGAAAAGAAAGAAGGGATACTGGTCTGTAGTTGTTGACATCGGAGGGATCGAGTGTAGGTTTCTTCAGAAGGGGTGCAACTCTCGCTCTCTTGAAGACGGAAGGGACGTAGCCAGCGGTCAGGGATGAGTTGATGAGCGAGGTGAGGTAAGGGAGAAGGTCTCCGGAAATGGTCTGGAGAAGAGAGGAGGGGATAGGGTCAAGCGGGCAGGTTGTTGGGCGGCCGGCCGTCACAAGAAGCGAGATTTCATCTGGAGAGAGAGGGAGAAAGAGGTCAGAGCACAGGGTAGGGCAGTGTGAGCAGAACCAGCGGTGTCGTTTGACTTAGCAAACGAGGATCGGATGTCGTCGACCTTCTTTTCAAAATGGTTGACGAAGTCATCTGCAGAGAGGGAGGAGGGGGGGGGGGGGGGGAGGAGGATTCAGGAGGGAGGAGAAGGTGGCAAAGAGCTTCCTAGGGTTAGAGGCAGATGCTTGGAATTTAGAGTGGTAGAAAGTGGCTTTAGCAGCAGAGACAGAGGAGGAAAATGTAGAGAGGAGGGAGTGAAAGGATGCCAGGTCCGCAGGGAGGCGAGTTGTCCTCCATTTCCGCTCGGCTGCCCGGAGCTCTGTTCTGTGAGCTCGCAATGAGTCGTCGAGCCACGGAGCGGGAGGGGAGGACCGAGCCGGCCTGGAGAATAGGGGACATAGAGAGTCAAAGGATGCAGAAAGGGAAGAGAGGAGGGTTGAGGAGGCAGAATCAGGAGATAGGTTGGAGAAGGTATGAGCAGAGGGAATGGAAGATGGAAGAGGAGAGAGTAGCGGGGGAGAGAGAGCGAAGGTTGGGACGGCGCGATACCATCCGAGTAGGGGCAGTGTGGGAAGTGTTGGTAATCCTTCTCACCCCCCTTAAATGATTTAGATGCACTATTGTAAAGTGGCTGTTCCACTGGATGTCAGAAGGTGAATTCACCAATTTGTAAGTCGCTCTGGATAAGAGCGTCTGCTAAATGACTTAAATGTAAATGTAAATGTAAAACCAGACTGAAGCATTTCGTATACATGGTTTGTCTTCAGGAAGGCAGTGAGTTGCTGCGCAACAGCCTTTTCTAAAAATTTTGAGAGGAATGGAAGATTCGATATAGGCCGACAGTTTTCTATATTTTCTGGGTCAAGGTTTGGCTTTTCCAAGAGAGGCTTTATTACTGCCACTTTTAGTGAGTTTGGTACACATCCGGTGGATAGAGAGCCGTTTATTATGTTCAACATAGGAGGGCCAAGCACAGGAAGCAGCTCTTTCAGTAGTTTAGTTGGAATAGGGTCCAGTATGCAGCTTGAAGGTTTTAGAGGCCATGATTATTTTCATCATTGTGTCAAGAGATATAGTACTAAAACACTTGAGCGTCTCTCTTGATCCTAGGTCCTGGCAGAGTTGTGCAGACTCAGGACAACTGAGCTTTGAAGGAATACGCAGATTTAAAGAGGAGTCCGTAATTTGCTTTCTAATAATCATGATCTTTTCCTCAAAGAAGTTCATGAATTTATCACTGCTGAAGTGAAAGCCATCCTCTCTTGGGGAATGCTGCTTTTTAGTTAGCTTTGCGACAGTATCAAAAAGGAATTTCGGATTGTTCTTATTTTCCTCAATTAAGTTAGAAAAATAGGATGATCGAGCAGCAGTGAGGGCTCTTCGGTACTGCACGGTACTGTCTTTCCAAGCTCGTCGGAAGACTTCCAGTTTGGTGTGGCGCCATTTCCTTTCCAATTTTCTGGAAGCTTGCTTCAGATCTCGGGTATTTTCTGTGTACCAGGGAGCTAGTTTCTTATGAGAAATGTTTTTAGTTTTTAGGGGTGCAACTGCATCTAGGGTATTGCGCAAGGTTAAATTGAGTCCCTCAGTTAGGTGGTTAACTGAGGCGGCAGGGTAGCCTAGTGGTTAGAGCTTTGGACTAGTAACCGAAAGGTTGCAAGTTTGAATCCCCGAGCTGACAAGGTACAAATCTGTCGTTCTGCCCCTGAACAGGCAGTTAACCCACTGTTCCTAGGCCGTCATTGAAGATAAGAATTTGTTCTTAACTGACTTGCCTAGTAAAATAAAGGTAAAAAAACAACTGATTTGCGTCCTCGGGTAGACAGAGGGAATCTGGAAGGACATCAAGGAATCTTTGTGTTGTCTGTGAATTTATAGCACGACTTTTGATGTTCCTTGGTTGGGGTCTGAGCAGATTATTTGTTGCAATTGCAAACGTAATAAAATGGTGGTCCGATAGTCCAGGATTATGAGGAAAAACATTAAGATGCACAACATTTATTCCATGGGACAAAACTAGGTCCAGAGTATGACTGTGACAGTGAGTGGGTCCAGAGACATGTTGGACAAAACCCACTGAGTCGATGATGGCTCCGAAAGCCTTCTGCCTCTATCCCTCTCTCTCTGCCTCTATCCCTCTCTCCCTCTCTCTTTGCCTCTATCCCTCTCTCTCTGCCTCTATCCCTCTATCCCTCGCGCTTTGCCTCTATCCCTCTCTCTCTGCCTCTATCCCTCTCTCTTTGCCTCTATCCCTCTATCCCTCTCTCTCTCTGCCTCTATCCCTTGCTCTCTGCCTCTATCCCTCGCTCTCTGCCTCTATCCCTCTTTCCCTCGCTCTCTGCCTCTATCCTTCTCTCTCTGCCTCTATCCCTTTATCCCCCACTCTCTGCCTCTATCCCTCTATCCCTCACTCTCTGCCTCTCTGCCTCTATCCCTCTATCCCTCTCTCTCTGCCTCTATCCCTCTATCCCTCGCTCTCTGCCTCTATTCCTCTCTCTCTGCCTCTATCCCTTTATCCCTCACTCTCCGCCTCTATCCCTCTTTCCCTTGCTCTCTGCCTCTCTGCCTCTCTGCCTCTATCCCTCTCTCTCTGCCTCTGCTTCTATCCCTTGCTCTCTGCCTCTATCCCTCTCTCTCTGCCTCTCTCTTTCTCTGCTCCCCGAGATGGTGTAGGTCAGGTCATATCCTGTGTGGTTGGAGGATCACTGGGTTACTGTCTGTTCTGTTGTTCTCACTCATCTGATTATGGAGAGAAAATGTCAACAACTCATTCATAACTTGGCCCTTAGACACACAGCCTTTCACAGCGGATTAAAGAACCTAACCTTTATTTCCAATAAAGGCCTGGGATATAGTTTTACCGTTGTATCTATCTATGCTCATGGCCAAGAACTGGGAATATCTCAAAGCATACTGCATATTTGTGTGTGTGTGTGTGTGTGCATGCGTTAATGTGTGCTTATGTCTCTGTGTGTCCGTTGGGGAAGGGTCCAATTGAGTTATATTGATTGGTATTTGCCCTCCGAACACCTGCTAAAACATGCACGAATGCACACCAGTGAATAGATTATTGAGCTCCAGTGTTTGAACAGCATTAGTAATGCATATGTAGTGTTTAGTGGCCCAGAGGTGCATTCATATGGAGATATCTGCTTTAACAGACCCCAGCTGCCACGTCTCGCTCTCTCTCACTCGCTCTCTCTGTCTTTCTCTCTGTGTCTCTCTCTCTGTCTGTCTATCTCTCTCTCTCTCTGTCTGTCTTTCTCTCTGTGTCTGTCTGTCTATCTCTCTCTCTATCTGTATTTCTCTCTGTGTCTGTCTGTCTATCTCTCTCTCTCTCTCTTTCTCTCTGTCTCTCTGTCTCTCTCTCTCTCTGTCTCTCTGTGTCTCTCTCTCTCTCTGTGTCTCTCTCTCTGTCTTTCTCTCTGTGTCTCTCTCTCTGTCTGTCTATCTCTCTCTCTCTCTGTCTGTCTCTCTCTGTCTGTCTTTCTCTCTGTGTCTGTCTGTCTATCTCTCTCTCTCTCTGTCTATCTCTCTCTCTCTGTCTGTCTTTCTCTCCGTGTCTGTCTGTCTATCTCTCTCTCTCTGTCTGTCTATCTCTCTCTCTGTCTGTATTTCTCTCTGTGTCTGTCTGTCTATCTCTCTCTCTCTTTCTCTCTGTCTCTCTGTCTCTCTCTCTCTCTGTCTCTCTGTGTCTCTCTCTCTCTGTGTCTCTCTCTCTGTGTTTCTCTCTCTGTGTCTCTCTGTCTCTCTCTCTCTCTCAATTCAATTCAATTCAATTCAATTCAAGGGCTTTATTGGCATGGGAAACATGTGTTAACATTGCCAAAGCAAGTGAGGTAGATAATACATAAAGTGACTATATAAAGTGAAATAAACAATAAAAATTAACAGTAAACATTAAACATACAGAAGTTTCAAAACAATAAAGACATTACAAATGTCAAATTATATATATATACAGTGTTTTAACAATGTACACATGGTTAACCTCTTGAAACTCCCCATCCCGGATCCGGGATTGTGACTAAGCCTCAGGCTCATTAGCATAACGCAACGTTAACGATTTCTGAAAATCGCAAATAAAATTAAAATAATGCGTTTGCTCTCAAGCTTAGCCTTTTCTTAACAACACTGTCATCTCAGATTTTCAAAATATGCTTTTGAACCATAGAAATTGACTAATTTGTGTAAGAGTATGCAAAGCTAGCATAGCATTTTGTGTAGCATGTAGCACGCAACATTTTCACAAAAGCCAGATAACCAAATAAATAAAATCATTTACCTTTGAAGAGCTTCTGATGTTTTCAATGAGGAGACTCCCAGCCACATACCAAATGCGCAGTGTTTCCTGAAAGCGTCTGTGTGTAGGAGAAATCGTTCCGTTTTCTACATTGCGCCTGGCTACCGAAACGAACCGAAAATGCAGTCACCTACAACGTGAAACTTTTCCGGATTAACTACATAATATCGACCGAAACATGGCAAACGTTGTTTGGAATCAATCCTCAAGGTGTTTTTTCACATATCTCTTCATTGACATGCAGTTCTTGGAAGCTTGCATCTCTGTCTGTGCCCCATGGAAAAATACTGGCAACTTTTGCGCACCAATTTCGGCGCAGGACACCGGGCGGACACGTAAATGTGGTCTCTTATGGTCAATCTTCCAACGATCTGCCTACAAATACGTCACAATGCTGCAGACACCTTGGGGAAACGACAGAAAGGGCAGACTCATTCCTCTTGCGTTCACAGCCATATAAGGAGATCATGAAAGACAGAGCCTCAAAAATCCTTGTCATTTCCTGGATGCCAAGTCATCTTGGTTTTGCCTGAAGCTCACGTTAAAGGGCACGCACAGAGAAGATATTTGTATTTCTGGACACGTCAGAGTGTTTTCTTTCGAACGGTAGCAATTATATGCATAGTCGAGCATCTTTTTGTGACAAAATATCTTGTTTAAAACGGGAACGTTTTTCTTCCAAAAATGAAATAGCGCCACCATAAGTGTAAGAGGTTAAAGGACACAAGATAAAATAAATAAGCATAAATATGGGTTGTATTTACAATGGTGTGTGTTCTTCACTGGTTGCCCTTTTCTCGTGGCAACAGGTCACAAATCTTTCTGCTGTGATGGCACACTGGAATTTCACCCAGTAGATATGGGAGTTTTTCAAAATTGGATTTGTTTTCGAATTCTTTGTGGATCTGTGTAATCTGAGGGAAATATGTCTCTCTAATATGGTCATACATTGGGCAGGAGGTTAGGAAGTGCAGCTCAGTTTCCACCTCATTTTGTGGCAGTGAGCACATAGCCTGTCTTCTCTTGAGAGCCATGTCTGCCTACGGCGGCCTTTCTCAATAGCAAGGCTATGCTCGCTGAGTCTGTACATAGTCAAAGCTTTCCTTAATTTTGGGTCAGTCACAGGGGTCAGGTATTCTGCCGCTGTGTACTCTCTGTGAAGGGCCAAATAGCATTCTAGTTTGCTCTGTTTTTTTGTTAATTCTTTCCAATGTGTCAAGTAATTATCTTTTTGTTTTCTCATGATTTGGTTGGGTCTAATTGTGCTGCTGTCCAGGGGCTCTGTAGGGTGTGTTTGTGAACAGAGCCCCAGGACCAGCTTGCTTAGGGGACTCTTCTCCAGGTTCATCTCTCTGTAGGGGATGGCTTTGTTGTGGAAGGTTTGGGAATCGCTTCCTTTTAGGTGATTGTAGAATTTAACGGCTCTTTTCTGGATTTTAATCATTAGTGGGTATCGGCCTAATTCTGCTCTGCACGCATTATTTGGTGTTCTACGTTGTACACAGAGGATATTTTTGCAGAATTCTGCGTGCAGAGTCTCAATTTGGTGTTTGTCCCATTTTGTGAAGTCTTGATTGGTGAGCGGACCCCAGACCTCACAACCATAAAGGGCAATGGGCTCTATGACTGATTCAAGTATTTTTAGCCAAATCCTAATTGGTATGTTGAAATTTATGTTCCTTTTGATGGCATAGAATGCCCTTCTTGCCTTGTCTCTCAGATCGTTCACAGCTTTGTGGAAGCTACCTGTGGCGCTGATGTTTAGGCCAAGGTATGAATAGTTTTTTGTGTGCTCTAGGGCAACAGTGTCTAGATGGAATTTGTATTTGTGGTCCTGGTGACTGGACCTTTTTTGGAACACCATTATTTTGGTCTTACTGAGATTTACTGTCAGGGCCCAGGTCTGACAGAATCTGTGCATAAGATCTAGGTGCTGCTGTAGGCCCTCCTTGGTTGGTGACAGAAGCACCAGATCATCAGCAAACAGCAGACATTTGACTTCGGATTCTAGTAGGGTGAGGCCGGGTGCTGCAGACTTTTCTAGTGTCCGCGCCAATTCGTTGATATATATGTTGAAGAGGGTGGGGCTTAAACTGCATCCCTGTCTAACCCCACGACCGTGTGTGAAGAAATGTGTGTGTTTTTTTGCCAATTTTAACCGCACACTTGTAGTTTGTGTACATGGATTTTATAATGTCATATGTTTTACCCCCAACACCACTTTCCATCAGTTTGTATAGCAGACCCTCATGCCAAATTGAGTCGAAGGCTTTTTTGAAATCAACAAGGCATGAGAAGACTATGCCTTTGTTTTGGTTTGTTTGGTTGTCAATTAGGGTGTGCAGGGTGAATACATGGTCTGTTGTACGGTAATTTGGTAAAAAGCCAATTTGGCATTTGCTCAGTACATTGTTTTCATTGAGGAAATGTACGAGTCTGCTGTTAATGATAATGCAGAGGATTTTCCCAAGGTTACTGTTGATGCATATTCCACGGTAGTTATTGGGGTCAAATTTGTCTCCACTTTTGTGGATTGGGGTGATGAGTCCTTGGTTCCAAATATTGGGGAAGAGGCCAGAGCTAAGGATGATGTTAAAGAGTTTTAGTATAGCCAATTGGAATTTGTTGTCTGTATATTTGATCATTTCATTGAGGATACCATCAACACCAAAGGCCTTTTTGGATTGGAGGGTTTTTATTTTGTCCTGTAACTCATTCAATGTAATTGGAGAATCCAGTGGGTTCTGGTAGTCTTTAATAGTTGATTCTAAGATCTGTATTTCTATTTCTCTCTCTCTCTCTCTGTGTCTCTCTCTCTCTCTGTCTCTCTCTCTCTCTGTGTCTCTCTGTGTCTCTCTCTCTATGTCTCGCTGTGTCACTCTCTCTGTGTCTCTCTGTGTCTCTCTCTCTCTGTGTCTCTCTGTGTCTCTCTCTCTCTGTCTCTCTCTCTCTCTGTGTCACTCTCTCTGTGTCTCTCTCTCTGTCTCTCTCTCTCTGTGTCTCTCTCTCTCTCTCTCTGTCTCTCTCTCTCTTCATCTCTCTCTATCTGTGTCTCTCTGTCTTTCTCTCTCTCTCTCTCTCCCTCAATTCAATTCAATTCAAGGGCTTTATTTGCATGGGAAACATGTGTTAACATTGCCAAAGCAAGTGAGGTAGATAATATATAAAGTGAATATATAAAGTGAAAAACAATAAAAATTAACCGTAAACATTACACATACAGAAGTTTCAAAACAATAAAGACATTACAAATGTCATATTATATATATACAGTGTTTTAACAATGTGCAAATGGTTAAAGGACACAAGATAAAATAAATAAGCATAAATATGGGTTGTATTTACAATGGTGTTTGTTCTTCACTGGTTGCCCTTTTCTCATGGCAACAGGTCACAAATCTTGATGCTGTGATGGCACACTGTGGAATTTCACCCAGTAGATATGGGAGTTTTTCAAAATTGGATTTGTTTTCGAATTCTTCGTGGATCTGTGTAATCTGAGGGAAATATGTCTCTCTAATATGGTCATACATTGGGCAGGAGGTTAGGAAGTGCAGCTCAGTTTCCATCTCATTTTGTGGGCAGTGAGCACATAGCCTGTCTTCTCTTGAGAGCCATGTCTGCCTACGGCGGCCTTTCTCAATAGCAAGGCTATGCTCACTGAGTCTGTACATAGTCAAAGTTTTCCTTAATTTTGGATCAGTCACAGGGGTCAGGTATTCCGCCGCTGTGTACTCTCTGTGTAGGGCCAAATAGCATTCTAGTTTGCTCTGTTTTTTTGTTAATTCTTTCCAATGTGTCAAGTAATTATCTTTTTGTTTTCTCATGATTTGGTTGGGACTAATTGTGCTGTTGTCCTGGGGCTCTGTAGGGTGTGTTTGTGTTTGTGAACAGAGCCCCAGGACCAGCTTGCTTAGGGGACTCTTCTCCAGGTTCATCTCTCTGTAGGTGATGGCTTTGTTATGGAAGGTTTGGGAATCGCTTCCTTTTAGGTGGTTATAGAATTTAACGGCTCTTTTCTGGATTTTGATAATTAGTGGGTATCGGCCTAATTCTGCTCTGCATGCATTATTTGGTGTTCTACGTTGTACACGGAGGATATTTTTGTAGAATTCTGGGTGCAGAGTCTCAATTTGGTGCTTGTCCCATTTTGTGAAGTCTTGGTTGGTGAGCGGACCCCAGACCTCACAACCATAAAGGGCAATGGGCTCTATGACTGATTCAAGTATTTTTAGCCAAATCCTAATCGGTATGTTGAAATTTATGTTCCTTTTGATGGCATAGAATGCCCTTCTTGCCTTGTCTCTTAGATCGTTCACAGCTTTGTGGAAGTGTCTCTCTGTTTCTCTCAATTCAATTCAATTTGCTTTATTGGCATGATGTAACAATATATTATGTAACAATATACATATTGCCTAAGCTTATTTTGGATATTTACAATATGAAATAAATGAGAATCATAACTGTCAACAGGACAACAGTACCAACAATAACCAAAAGTCAAAATAACCATACATTGAACAACAACAATAAGCATAGAGTAGAGTACATGTGCAGGTTGATTGGTCTGTCAGACACTGTCTCTCTCTCTCTCTCTCTGTGTGTGTCTTTGTCTCAATTCAATTCAATTCAAGGGCTTTATTGGCATGGAAAACATGTGTTAACATTGCCAAAGCAAGTGAGGTAGATAACATATAAAGTGAAATAAACAATAAAAATGAACAGTAGACATCACACATACAGAAGTTTCAAAACAATAAAGACATTACAAATGTCATATTAAATCAAATCAAATTGTATTTGTCACAGTGTTTTAACAGTCTCTCTCTCTTTCTCTCTCTCTCTCTCTGTGTCTCTCTCCGTGTCTCTCTCTCTCTGTTACGAATCCCTTTTGGCCCGACAGTCTAGGGGGGATGGTAATGAGACCCGTAACATAACTCATGCAAATTATTATTGTGACAAAATAAAAGTGTGAACGAAATAACCACGACAACAGAAATCTACCTTCAAACTCCAGGTTTATTTATAAACACACGGTAATGGGGGGAGCAGGAAAAGGGGCTGAGCTGGACCCAAGGAAAGAAACAATAAGTATTCAAAAACACCCCTAAGCTAGACTAGCCTACTTTAACAACAGCTAACTAACCAAAAATACAGTGGGTGGTCCGCCCAGTTCTAACTAGTGTATTTAACAAAGTTCACCTACGGGTAGTGTATGCCCATGGGCGACTTGTCTTGGTTTCCCCCTTTTCCCACCAGCAACAAACAGACACCATAACCAAAAACAATACTCACAGGGGATGACAAAGTGCTATGAGGTGCTTAAACAAAAGAGAGGTTAAGACACAAAGCGAGAGTGAAACACAGAGACCTACAGACGGCATTTACAGAGAGATTGAGCTCTAGAACAAACAAATGATGGGGTTTTTAAACCATGGGGAAGGAACTGTGATAGGTTAGGAAATAGGAGGAGGTGTGTCTTCTGATTGATGATTGATTGTTGACTAATTGGGGAGTGATGATTTTCACCTGTGAGGGGAGAAGGAGAGAAAAGAAACACACACACAGGATACACACAGGATACACACAGGATAACTGTATCCGTAACACTCTCTCTCCATGTGTGTGTGTCTCTCTCTCTGTGTGTGTCTCTCACCGTGTGTGTCTCTCTCTCTCTGTGTGTGTGTGTCTCTCTCTCCGTGTGTGTCTCTCTCTCTCTGTGTGTGTGTCTCTCTCCCTCGTCACTCTTCTTTTCTCTCTACCCCTTTTCATTTCACTTCAAGGGGCTTTATTGGTGTCAGGACCCGGTTACGAACCCGGGTCTCCGGAGTGAGAAACAGTCACTTAACCAACTGAGCCACGAATAGTCAGCAGAACCCAGAAGATGAGGCAGACACAGCAGTACTTGAGACGGTGTATTTAATAAAGTAAAAAGTGAAGTCCTTCAGGAAAACATGTAACTCCACAACCTCAAAAGGAATTCCACAAGAACAAGGTAATCCACAAGGTAATCCTCCAAGACAAAAAGGTAAATCCACAAGGTGGTAGGTAAAGCATAAAAAGCCTCAAAAGATACTCAAAAATAAATAAACAAGAACAAAAAACAGAATTCCACAAGAGCGTCCACCGGGATCAACAAGAGTACACAGACTACTAGGGCTGGGTGCTAACATACAAACACAGAGCAAAGAACTGAGGGAAACTAAGGGTTTAAATACAATCAGGGGAAACGAGGCACAGGTGCAAATAATAATGGGGATCAAGGGAAAGCAAAAGGTCAAAAAGCACAATGGGGGCATCTAGTGACCAAAAACCGGAACAACCCTGGCCAAATCCTGACAGAATCCCCCCCCCTAGGAATGGCTCCTGACGTTCCTACCAGCTCTCTCGGGGTGGAGGGCCCTGAACTGACGAATGAGGTCAGGGTCCAGTATGTCTTTGGCAGGAACCCAGGAGCGCTCCTCGGGACCGTAGCCTTCCCAGTCCACCAGATACTGCCAGGACCGCTGCACCCGGCGGGAATCCAGTATCCGATGGACGGTATAAGCCGGCTGGCCTCCAATGACACGAGGCGGAGGGGGAGGTCTGTCTGCCGGGACAAGGGGAGAAAAAACAACAGGTTTTAATAAGGAAATGTGAAACGTGGGATTAATCTTAAGGGATCTGGGTAAGTGTAGGCGATAAGAAACTGGGTTAACTCTCCTGGCAACCTTAAAGGGACCGATGTATCTTTGGGACAGCTTGCGAGACTCCACCCGTAGTGGTAAGTCTCTTGTGGAGAGCCAGACTCTCTGGCCGGGGCGCAGGGTAGGCCCGGGACGGCGACGTCTGTTGGCTTGTTGTTGGTACCTCTGTGAGGAACGCATAAGATTAAGACGGGTCTTCCTCCACATAAGCCGACAGCGTCTGACGAACTTCAAGGCTGAAGGCACTCTGACTTCTGCCTCCTGGTCCGGGAACAATGGAGGGGCATAGCCAAACTGACACTCGTGCGGGGACATACCAGTGGAGGAGGAGCGCAAGGTGTTGTGCGCGTATTCGGCCCAAACAATAAAGGACGACCATGTGGACGGGTTGTTACGAGTCATACATCGGAGGGTGGTTTCCAGCTCTTGATTCATCCTCTCTGTTTGGCCGTTGGACTCCGGATGGTACCCTGAAGATTGGCAGAAGCTCCCATGAGTTGGCAGAAGGCCTTCCAAAACCTTGAGGCGAACTGGGGACCTCTGTCAGAAACCATATCTTGAGGAATGCCGAAGACTCGAAACACATGATTAATTACCAACTCAGCCGTTTCCTTGGCAGAAGGTAACTTAGTCAGAGGGACGAACCTGGCCGCCTTTGAAAACCTGTCGATTATGACTAGGATAGTAGTATTGCCATAGGATGGAGGAAGGCCAGTAATAAAGTCCAATGAGATATGGGACCAGGGTCTGTGGGGAACAGGTAAAGGGTGAAGGAGTCCTTGAGGGCGGAGGTGAGAAGATTTGCCCTGGCAGCACACGGGGCAGGCATTGACGAAAGTGGCAACGTCTTCTCTTATGGTAGGCCACCAGAACTTACGCTGGATGAACTCCAAGGTGCGACCTACGCCCGGGTGACAGGTGAGGCGAGAGGAGTGCCCCCACAGAAGGACCTGAGTCCTCACTGCCTTGGGGACAAACAACCGATTGGCAGGACCTCCTTTCGGGTCCGGTTCGATAGCTTGAGCTCGTCTCACGGTATCCTCAACTTGCCACGAGATCGGAGCCACGATCTTAGCAGCAGGAAGGGCAGGCATGTCCGTGTCATCTCGAATGGCAGGAGCGTAGACTCGGGACAGGGCATCCGGTTTGAGATTCTTCGACCCGGGCCGATAGGTGAGGATAAACTGGAATCGATTGAAGAAAAGAGACCATCTAGCTTGTCTAGAGTTCAACCGCTTCGCCTGCTGGATATACTCCAGATTTTTGTGGTCCGTAAGCACTTGAAAAGGGTGAGAAGCCCCCTCGAGCCAGTGTCTCCATTCCTTCAATGCCATCTTAACCGCTAGGAGTTCACGATCCCCCACATCGTAGTTCCTCTCAGCCGGGGTAAGCCGGTGTGAGAAGAAAGCGCACGGATGAAGCTTCTTGTCTTCACCCCTCTGAGACAGGACAGCTCCAACACCAACCTCTGATGCGTCTACCTCCACCACAAACGGTTCATCCGTAGTCGGTAGTATCAGGATGGGAGCAGAGAGGACGCGCTGCATGAGTCCTTGGAAGGCCGTCTCAGCTTCTCTTCCCCACAAAAACCTTGCATTGCCACCCTTGGTTAAAGCTGAGAGAGGGGCTGCCACCAAGCTGAAGTTCTTGATGAACTTGCGGTAAAAGTTTGTGAAGCCCAGGAAACGCTGAACTTCCTTAACGGATTTGGGAGTGGGCCAATCCGCTACCGCCCCTACCTTCCTGGGGTCCATTTGGACTCGACCGGGTTCCACTACAAATCCCAGGAATTGTACTCGGGATGAATGGAATTCACATTTTTCCGGCTTAACGTACAGATGGCTGTCTAGGAGGCGTTTGAGTACTTGTCTGACATGCTTTGTGTTTTCTTGAAGGGAGCTCGAAAAGATGAGGATGTCATCCAAGTAAACGAAAACAAATATGTTAAGCATATCCCTAAGCACATCGTTTATGAGCGCTTGGAACACCGCTGGGGCGTTGGTCAGGCCGAAGGGCATCACCAAGTATTCATAGTGACCAGTAGGCGTGTTGAAAGCGGTCTTCCACTCGTCACCAGGTCTGATCCGCACAAGATGGTATGCGTTCCGCAGGTCAAGCTTAGTGAAAACAACTGCTTCCTGGAGCAGCTCGAAGGCTGTGGCCATAAGGGGTAGCGGGTAACGGTTACGGACGGTTATGGCATTGAGTCCCCGGTAGTCGATGCAAGGACGTAATCCACCGTCTTTCTTGGCCACAAAGAAAAACCCTGCTCCCGCCGGGGAGGTGGATGGACGCATGAGGCCTGCTTCCAGAGTGTCCTTGATGTAGGTATCCATAGCAGCTCGTTCGGGTGGAGATAGGGAAAAGATCCGACCCCTGGGGGGGCAAGTGCCCGGAAACAGGTTGATGGGGCAATCATAAGGTCTATGGGGTGGTAGCATGGTGGCCCTCTGTTTGCTAAACACCAGTGTGAGGTCATGGTAACACTCGGGAACTCGGTTCAGGTCGATGGATTCTAAAGACTCGGGAGTAGAACTCGGGGAATTCGGGAAAATACAAGTAGCTTGGCACGTAGGACCCCACTGCTTGATAGTGCCCACAGACCAGTCGATGTGAGGGTTATGGCTGTGAAGCCAGGGGTATCCAAGGACGAGAGGGAACTCGGAACAGGAGATCAAATGAAAGTTCATCAATTCCTGGTGTTGTGAAACTGAAAGTCGCAAGGAGGTAGTGACATGAGTGACAAGTCCAGATCCCAAAGGGCTTCCATCCAATGTAGTAACCCTCATGGGGTCACTTAGAGGTTCAGAGGGAATGCCATTCTCCTTTGCCCAGACACCATCCATGAAGTTACCTGCGGCTCCAGAGTCTACCAAGGCTTGAAGGTGAAGCTTGTGGTTGTCCCAGCAAAGGGTGACTGGAATGAGCAGACGGGAGTTGGACGGATGGGAGGAGGTTATGTTTCCCGTTACAGTTCCCCCCGGTCTGTACGGGACAGAGCGTTTCCCTGGAGCCCGGGACACGTGGAACGGAAATGGCCCGGTTTGCCGCAATATAGACAGCGTCGCTCCCTCATCCGGCGGTCTCTCTCAGCCTGGGAGATGCGTCCAATCTGCATGGGTTCCGGTGGAGCCAGCGAGGATAAAGGTGGGAACTCGGAGCTGGGACTGATAGGGGCTAGAGGTCTACGGTTGAGTTCTCTCTCTCTCAGACGCTGGTCAATGCGTGAGGCCAACTTGATCAGGGACTCGAGATTGTCCGGTGGTTCCCGAGTGGCCAGTTCATCTTGGATAGTGTCGGAAAGGCCTTTCAGAAAGCACACTGTGAGCGCCTCGTTGTTCCAGCCACTCGCTGCTGCCACCGTGCGGAACTGGATGGCATAGTCCGTCACGCTGCGCCGACCTTGGTGGAGAGTCAGAAGCTGTTTGGCTGAGTCAGAACCACTGCTTGGGCCTTGAAACACTCGTTTGAATTCCTCAGCAAAGGCAGAGTAGCTGGCACAGCAGGAACTATGGGCATCCCACACAGCAGTAGCCCAGGCCAGGGCTTTTTCCGACAGCAGGGTGATGATATATGCGATCTTAGACCGGTCGGTGGGAAACGACGAGGGTTGCAGCTCGAAGGAGAGAGAACATTGGGTGAGAAACCCTTTACAAGCACTTGGATCACCTGAGAACCGTTGGGGAGGTGGAAGACGAGGTTCAGCCAGGGGGTTAACTGCCATGGGTACGTGAATCTGAGGTACTGGGACGGGAACTGTTGCCGGGGTAAGTCGATCAGATATCTGCTTTATGGAAGTCAGCATCTCCGACAGAAGATGAGAATGTCTAGCCATTAAGGCCTCTTGCTGAACCAGGGTGGCTTCGTGGCGTTGGACAGTCTCCTGGTGGTGGGACAGCATGGCAACAAGGTCCTGGGAACTGGCTGCCTCTGGGTTCATTTTTGGCTCTGTGTTTCTGTCAGGACCCGGTTACGAACCCGGGTCTCCGGAGTGAGAAACAGTCACTTAACCAACTGAGCCACGAATAGTCAGCAGAACCCAGAAGATGAGGCAGACACAGCAGTACTTGAGACAGTGTATTTAATAAAGTAAAAAGTGAAGTCCTTCAGGAAAACATGTAACTCCACAACCTCAAAAGGAATTCCACAAGAACAAGGTAATCCACAAGGTAATCCTCCAAGACAAAAAGGTAAATCCACAAGGTGGTAGGTAAAGCATAAAAAGCCTCAAAAGATACTCAAAAATAAATAAACAAGAACAAAAAACAGAATTCCACAAGAGCGTCCACCGGGATCAACAAGAGTACACAGAATACTAGGGCTGGGTGCTAACATACAAACACAGAGCAAAGAACTGAGG